>NC_079893.1:13795374-13971995 GCF_024868665.1 Triplophysa rosa | reverse complement strand
TTCATTCCTTGCTTTGTTTATTTGTTTATTTACTTATTCATTACTTGCTTTGTTTATTTGCGTATTCATTATTTATTTAATCACTTATATAACCAATTCTTTCTTTAAACACTTATTCGCCGATTTATTGTTTTATTTACTTATTCATGCCTTTATTTAATCACTCGTTGCTTTATTTATTCACGCATAAGATACGTGTCAACCTCATTAAAACATGTACAAACATGATCTCCGGAAAAGAGAGAAAAATGTTCGGTAACCGTACGGGCAAAAGTTCAAGAGTTCAACTCCAGACGTGGGCAATCCCTCACGACGTGGACAGATACTGTCAAAGGGCAAAAGTTCAACACAAAGGGGGCAGTCCCTCACAATGGGGCGGATACGGTCAAAGGTCAACGCAAAGGGGGAGGGCCCTCACAACGTGGGTGGTCCGGAAGTAATTCAACCCCCCGCAAAGGTCAAGGGTCACCATCAATCATTTTGACACTATGTCCCCTATATATACTACTTCTGCCATCTACCTTGTTTGCCTGCTTGTGCTGCCCAGAGCAGTAAAGAGCCAGACCTGATCCGCGTTAGTGGAGCATTTGGTATGCTTAAAAAAAAATACTGCAGTGACAATCAGTCTTTGTCTGGCTTGAATGTTGTAAATGCACTCATGGGAGCACTCTTCGTCCTCTGTTTTCCTGGATGTTATTTGTGTCTCAGATTGGACTTCAGATAAGTGTTTTCTACGAGTGCTGTTTATATTGAAAAAGAGATTTTCCTTGTGTGATTCCTGAGACAGTTATTTCTTGATTTTTCCTAGAATACTCACTCAGTGATTTCAAAGTTTCACGTTTATTCCTACCTGCAGTGAGAGTTTATACCTATCCTGAGTATGCATTTCTGTTTAAGTTTCATTCCCCATTTGAGATTTTTGTTATCCCTGCTTCTGAAGAAATTTGATGCTTACCAGTAACATGTACCGGATCTGAGTTCTGTTCTTATACAATGAGATGATATTAGCCAGTGAATACTTACCTGTCCTGAGTTCTGTTCTAATACAATGAGATGTTGACACTAGCCAGTGAATACTTACCTGTCCTGAGTTCTGTTCTAATCTAATGAGATGTTGACACTAGCCAGTGAACACTTACCTGTCCTGAGATCTGTTCTGTTCTAATGTCCTGAGTTCTGTTCTAATCTAATGAGATGTTGACACTAGCCAGTGAATATTTACCTGTCTTGAGTTTTGGTTTATGTCTTCACCCACTGGTTCCTGAAATTACATTGAGAGTTGTTATGGATAAACTTATGGAGTTGACTTTTGAGAATCTCCTGAATATGCCTATGTTAAATTTATGAACTCTTATAAAGACTATATCCTGTTTGCCCAGTTGTCTTGCACTATTTGAATAATACCTAATCTCATCTCTATAGTATCATTACAGCTTGATAGCATTTTTCCATCCTTTTGCTACTGTTTAAGTAATAAAAAGGTCCTTAAACAGGTCCATTTGAAGTTACTGACTGCTCCTTTATCACTGCTTTCTGAAACACATTATGAAATAATTATTCCTGTGCCACTGCCGAATCTTAATACCATTCAATGTCTGAAAGCCATCTGAATATTTTCTACTGTTTTTGAGAAATTTCAATGTATTTTGATGTCACATGCTTTTACGGATCTTCAGGTGCCTTATATGCTGTCCCCGGGTATATTTGCCATAGTTGCCCTTTTGGGTCTGCTGCTTTGTCACCCTTTAAATCCAGTATTACTTGGAGTAAGGCATTTAAAAGAAGAATAGTAGCTTATCTCTCATTGTTATGCAACATTGGACTGATTATTCTTTATCAACACAAAAGCCTGTTCTTTTATGTAAGCCTGTTTTTAGTAAATAATATATAGTTATGCATATTATGATCAAATATATTGTGTATTTTGTATAAATTGTATATTGCGAGACTAACCCCCACCCCTACCAAAAAAAGGTCTTATGGTGGGGACCCCCCATAAGACTTGATTCAATTCGAGCACTGTCCCAGATACAATTGCTGCAGGCACTGTCACGGATGTGGCAAAAGAACCCAAATGCAGGCAGGCAGTAAGGGGTTAACAGACAAGACTTTATTTAATGAAACAGGGACGATAGACTCAGGCAACACAGGGACCATCAGGACACAGAACATACACACGCAATGACCGACACAGGACAATGACACATGAGGGTATTATATAGGGAAGACAGACAAAGGATAACGACACAGGGCAGGTGTGGGTAATTAAACACTCAGGGAAAGATAACGAGGAAACGAGATGGCGGGAACAGAGACAAGACACTGGAGAGAACGTATATTATTGTCAAAAGGACAATAATATGTTTCTCTCCACACATAACCAAAGGCTTTGTCATGACTCTGCTACAGGACCAAGAAAAACATGACTATGGAAGCAAAGCCATGACAGGCACGCTAGCTCGCGGCTAAACACCAGCTCATTGCAAATGCTAGCTCGCTGCTAATGCTGGCTAGCTGCTAGCGCTAGCTCACTGCTAACGGGACACGAGTGTTCAGACGCCAGCACCAGTAAACACATGCTAGTCAAGCTCGCAAGATCGCCGTATTTTGACCCAATCCAATAACGATATGCTAATGACAACACGTTTAAATTTCAATGGCTGTACACTCATCTTCTGCAAGAGAAACAATCATCTCGGGGGAAACAATTCATTCTGTCGTTCCATGCAGTAACTCTATCAACCCCAAATTCCATGACCCAATTACGGTACTTCACAATGTATGCGAATGTGTGAGTATAAACTGAGTTTACTAGTGTTTGAACTGCCGAACTCGCTGTCACGCAAGAAGCTGGGTGAGTACAATCTTTTTACTTGATAATACATTTAGCTTTATCCAATTTCATGCCGCGTCGCCACTGCACTCAAGAATGGTATATAGTAGTGATGGGTCGTTCTTGAACGATTACGAATCTTTAATGTGACTCGGGAAGAACGAGTCGTCTTGGGGAGTGATTCGTCCAGTCGCGCATGGCGCAACATTCTATGGATCCTGTGACAAAGAATGAACGACTCAAACCCGAAGACTCGGGAGGTGAACTAATCAATTCTCTTTCCGGCTCAGACTGCATTGGTAAAGCGTAGGGGGCTGTAACGTGATGAACGAACGACTCAAACCCGAAGACTCGGGAGGTGAACTAATCAATTCTCTTTCCGGCTCAGACTGCATTGGTAAAGTGTAGGGGGCTGTAACGTGATGAACGAACGACTCAAACCCGAAGACTCGGGAGGTGAACTAATCAATTCTCTTTCCGGCTCTGACTGCATTGGTTTAGCTTACGACGCTGTCACGTGATGAACGAACGACTCGAACCCGAAGACTCGAGAGGTGAACTAATCAATTCTCTTTCCGGCTCAGACGGCATTGGTAAAGCGTAGGGGGCTGTCACGTGATGAACGAATGACTCGAACCCGAAGACTCGAGAGGTGAACTAATCAATTCTCTTTCCGGCTCAGACTGCATTGGTTTAGCTTACGAAGCTGTCACATCGTGAACGAACGAGTCAAACCCGAGGACTTGTCAGATAAGAGGTGTGGTGAGCTAATCATAGACTAAAGACCCAGGTAAACAATTAATTAATCTTTTCTGTTTCTTATAGCATTATAGTTTTGTATTGTTTGTAATGTGATCAACGTTTGCATAAGTAGTAGATGTGTTAGGAAAGTAACATGTAACATTTGAATTATATTTAGCTAAAATGAAAGATATGACTCGAAAAAAGATTTGTTCATTTTGCTGAACGAGACTCAAGGTCCAAGTCAGTAAAATGATCCAAACTTCCCATCACTAGTATATCGCTGGCTAGCATGGGCGCACTTCCTCGGCACCCGTGCCGTTATCGAACGTCAGTCAAACAAACGTAAAACTTCTGGAGATAAGTATCATAATCGGCACTTTCAAAGGGATTGGTAGTTAACCAAAAAATTGTCCGTAACATCCAACGGCTACGTTTCCACACAGGGTGCAGTTCTCATTTAATATCTTGCCAAATAATGCACACAGCCGTTGCCTTTAAGCTACACAAACAGCGGCACACATCAGTATATTTACCGGTTGCTTAACCGCAAGATCTCCATCGTCTCCCGTCTGCTAACCTGAACACAACCGCATCTTGGAATCGTAACCAAGCCAAAATGTTAAACTCCAAATAATTAATTGTGTTCGACCCATACAGTGCGCACAGCAATTTGAAGATATAACAGCAATTCACAAGTTAATTTACAATGCACCCTCCCAAGCCATAGCCGGTTCCCAAGCATCCATGCTTATCAAGGGCATACAGAGAGCCCAACCGACCCACCTAGACGCCAGACAACCCACCACCATAGAAGTTCTGACAAATGCATTACTACTCTCTGCAGAGGCTATCACACCAAGCACACCGCACGCACACTCAATGCCATGTTCATCCTGGCTTTCTTTGGATTTCTCAGAGGCTCGGAATTCACCACCACGTCCAAATTCGATCCCTCAGTTCACCCTACCATTTCGGATTTGTTAGTGCTCGATTCAGAAACCATCTCGTTTTTAATTAAACGAAGCAAGACGGATCAAGCCAGAAGAGGTCATTTCATCTACATCTTCAACCTTCAATCTCCAATCCAGCCATTTCAAACCTTATTGGCATACCTCCACTTCAGAACATCACAAGCTAAATCTCCATCCGACCATCTCTTCGTAGATGACTCAAATCAACCTGCTACACGCTTCTGGTTCCAAAAACATCTTAAATCCATTTTGCTCCATGCAGACATCCCAGCAGACCTATTCTCCAGCCATTCGTTCCGCATTGGCGTGGCAACCACGGCTGCCCAAAAGGGCCTTTCACAGTCCCAAATCCAAGCGCTCGGCCATTGGTCTTCCAACGCTTTCAAAAGGTACATCCGGACAGACCGCACCCTCATCAAGGAAGCACACCAGACCCTCATCACCCGAATCGTCTAGCAGTTCTGCCACTGCAGACACCAACTCCCCAGAAGCCAGCAACGCAGGGGCCAGTGCTCCCGCCCATGCTCCACCGCAGCTAGCCGCCTTTGCTCCCCCCTAATTACCCCCCTACCCACTTCCGTTCCCCCATCCCCTGAAGCCAGCATCACAACACGCGACCGCCCCCGCAGGGGCCCGTGCTTCATCCCTCACTCTGCTGCTGCAGAACGTCTTTTCCTCCACCCAAGTAAGCTCCCCTGCATGATCCCCTTCCCCAGAAGCCAGCATCGCAAACACGCGACCGCCCCCGCAGGGGCCCGTGCTTCATCCCTCACTCTGCCGCTGCAGAACGTCTTTCCTTCCCGCCGATAAAATCCCTTGCATGTTTCCCTGACCCCTGAAGTATTGTGCTTCTTCCGTCACTCTGCCATAGCAGAATATCTTCCCTTCACAAACTCCCTCGCATGCTTCCCTTATCCCATCCTCTTCCCCTGAAGCCTGCATCGCACCACGCGACAGCCCCCGCAGGGGCCCGTGCTTCATCCCTCACTCTGCCGCAGCAGAATGTCTTTTCCTCCCCCTAAGTAAGCTCCCCTGCATGATCCCCTTCCCCAGCAGACAGCATCGCAAACACGCGACCACCCCCGCAGGGGCCCGTGCTTCATCTCTCACTCTGCCGCTGCAGAACGTCTTTCCTTCCCTCTGATAAAATCCCTTGCATGTTTCCCTTACCCCCGAAGTATTGTGCTTCTTCCCTCACACTGCCATATCAAACGTCTTCCCTCCCCCCCATACCAGAAGCCAGTATCGCCGCAGCAACCGCCCCCGCAAGGGCCTGTGCTTCATACTTCTCTCTGCCACAGCAGAACGTGTACCACCCACCCACCCATGCTAGAAGCCGGAGTCACAGCAGTGACCACCACCGCGCTTCCAACCCAAGCCTTGCCGCAGCAGACACCATGCATCATCAGTCAGTATCGCAGCAGCGACCACATCCATACAAAACAGGACTAACCCCTCCCCAACCCAACCTTACGCCTAAATAACCCCTCCCCCAACCCAATCACAACACGAGGGTAGCACAAATTTATGGGTAGCATAAATTGGCAGAACACCGGCGCTAGCTAATGTTCACAGCCCCGAGAGCGAAGAGCCCCCCGGCAGCATCTTCAACCGACGGCCCGGATTCTGCTGTGAGTGCGACCGTTGAGGGAAGCGGCGATGGTCGAGTCTCACCGCCATCTGAGCCGCTCGTCGAGTCTGCGAGCAGCCCCTGTACCTCAACGCCTCTACTCCCTGGGGATCCTGCACCGTGGGGGCCGGTTACGGAGCCGCTCCGAGAAGAGGCGATCTTCCGAGGGCCTGCAGCTTTCCAGAACCGGGCTGCCAAGTATCTTGCATCGGTGAGGGAGTCCGGACTTGGGAGTAGGACCAACGATCTGCTTCATTGCCAGATTATTTAGCATTTCTTTTTGTCTTGTCTAATTGAGAGAAATTGACAGATTTCCAAATGTTTATCTTGCACTAAAATGTTTAACCCTTGCCTGTCTTGTTGAACTGTGATGTGACGGGTTGTTTTCTGTTTTAAAACAAGTTAAAATGAGTTTAGGAGCAGATGATACTGCATTTTATTTATTTTTTCCTTGTGGTGGCTCCATGAAAATGCTGTTAATTGTTTATTGTTGTTGAGAAAACAGCAGATTTCAAAATGTTTATATTGCACTATAACTTGATTGTCCTGTTGAATTCTGAGGTGACAGGGTGATTTCTGTTTAAAATGAGCTGAGGACCAAAATGCTACTTGATTCTAGGAGATTGTGGATTTTTGTTGGTGTCTTGTCTGTGGACTTCCTCTGTGATGGCTCTATCAATTCAATACATTTGTGTTGGGAGTAGGTGCTGTTAAATAAATATTGGATGCTTTGAAAGTGGTTGCTTATTTATTTTTTTGTGAAAATGGAGGACACTTCCTTCACTCACTATGTAGTGGGTCAATTTTGCCATGATTATACTGATGCCGATGCGTTTTGTTTTCATAACATCATGAGTGAGTGGCCTTGACAAGAGAACATTGTGGTGCATTTGTAGTTCTATGAGCATTTGCACATCTGTACATCAAAATGCACTTGATGACAGTTAGTTATTGAAATATTGAGTATATTTACTGTATTACTGTAATTTATTCTGTATTTTGCCAGATTATTTCTGTATTTTGCCCGGGGTACAGTGAAGTGTTAATCTGGCCCTGGTTACAGCATTAGGTTCACATCCGATCACGGACCAGTGCGTCAAAGATTTTTTCCGTGTTTTACTCAGCGCTGAGTATCACAACCAATCATAGACAGCAAATGAACGAATTGACCAATCAGAAGTTTAGATGAGTCATCAGTTTAGAAGAGTTCTGTTGCGGCTTCGGCTCTCACTAAATTATTTATTATAACGGGAGTTTCATGCAGTCCGTTTTATCCTTTATAACGCGAGATTATAACTGACGTAAATGACTTTTTTCGCTCACTTTCTGTTTATTACCAGATTAAATAAACGTTTCTTTTTCATGCTGCTAAGAGACAATGTGAAGACGTAGGCCTACTAATGAAAAACTGCAATAGGCTATAATTACTCATAAACAGTTTGTGTGCCTAACCTCTAAGAATATGACATGCAAAAGACGATTTTAATGTATTACAAAAAATACAATAAAAAAAGACATAATAATGTTTTTTTTCATTAAATCTCGCAGTGCCTTTTTATATTTATGACATGTGATAATATGCTTTCATGACTCAACGACATCAGCCTTAAAGGGACAGTTCACCCAAAAATGAAAATGCTGTCATCATTTACTCACCCTCAGATTGTTCCAAACCTGTATGACTTTCTTTGTTCTGCTAAACACAAAAGCAGGTATTTGGAAGAATGTCAGTACCAGACAGATCTCATCCCCCATTGACTGCCATAGTAGGGAAAATAAACACTATGGGAGTCAATGGGGATGAGATCTGTTTGTTTTTGTCTTTTTTATCATTTATGTTTAATGTATAACTTACACTTTAAATGACAATTAAATAACATTCATATAAAAAAAAAACATTCCATGCTGCTGCAGTTTAAAGGTGGCTTTTGTTAATGTTGATAACATTTACTGTCTTTAGTTTCTCATTATTCTTATTGGTTGGAATAACTGATTAAATATAAGTATTTGAAGTCAATTCATATAAATGACAGTGCACATGTAATGCTTTACCTTAGATTTTGGTACCTAAAACTAAGAAAAATACTAGATGTATTTTATTATTACAGATTTTCCTGTATTAATGTTCTTTTCAGCTATGCTAAGACATCTCTTAAAGCAGAGCAACCTGGTTTACATTTAAGTAATGTTTTACACACACTGCTTGAAAGTTCTGCATGTGTACAGTATGCACATTGAGCACCGCTTGTTTGGGGCCAAATTTATTTTTGATAAATAATTTTAAAATATAAACAACTATTTATTTTATTTGGATTCATTTGTCTATCTTTTATCAGATTTACCAATTGGTATAATTTTTATTTGTGTTGGTCTATTATAAGTAAAATTGAACTGCTTGAAAACCTTGATCTCACTCCAAACTTTTGATAAAACTTGAGAGCCCTGCAAGTTTATAGTATATAAGTCATAAAATATGGTGTGTGATTTAATTAACATAAAAATTCAATAGACTGCATAACTATTATCACAGATAACACAATCAATTTTGTATTTAACATTATTAAATAAACTGTTTGGCAAATGGTTCCCTTAGTAAATAAATAGGTTGTGCCAGCAATGTCCAAATACAGTTTTTTCACACTTCAAGCACAGATTACAACAACCAGAGGGTGTGCAACTTGGCTTGTTTTACAAGATGCAAACTAAAAAGCATGACAATTAACTCAAAAAATTTATGCAACCAGGTAACTAATTTTTTAAGCTGAACAACAAAAAACAACATTTTTTTTTAAAGTGCAATAGTGTAGTAGGTACACTTTAATGTTTACTATAATAAACTGTAATAAATTCATAGACACTCTAGTGTTTTTGAGTGTTTTCTTACCATAGTAAATATTAAAGTATACTACAGTTTTTATTACAGTTTATCAATTCACTTTAGTTACTGAAATACCGAATACTGTAGTATTCCTACTGTAGATACTATAGTTTTTTACAGTTTATCGATTAACTATTGTTACTGTAACGTTATAGAATACTGTAGTATTCATTAACAAAGGGTGGTAAGTACTATAAGATACTGGGATATACCACAATACACTGCAGTTTACTCTAGTAAATACTAGCATACCATAGTATTTATCATGTGGAATATTAAAAGTATTGTTAATGACAAATGCTTTAAGGTTAATTAAAAACTGGACAAAATGAGAATTGAAATACTGATTATTGAAATAAAACCCAAGATATGGGTGGGGGGGCTTTGAATATGGTTGAATACAACTGGGGGCCTTGGAGTCAAAAAGGTTAAGAACCCCTGCTTTACATAATCATCTGAGATCTCTTAAAAGCCGCAATACATAAATACAGCAATAGATGGCAGTAATGAACACTTTTAGTTTGTGATCTATAAGAAGCTGCTTCAATGGCGACTCAACATCAATTACTTGCTAGAAAAAGCATATAGATTTCGAAAGGCTACCCAGCATCAAGTTAGCAGCATCACTACCTGTAGCTACTCCCCAACACTGCTGAAATGTCTCTGATTGCTTGTAAATTCAGTGAGAAGGTATTAATAAGACTTTCCTAAGCACATAGAATACTGAAGTCTTATTGCAGGGCTAGTCAACTCGATTTCTGGAGGGCCAACGTCATGCAGTTTCACATCGTATTGAAATAAACGTTGTTTGGAGATGACAAATTACAGCATGTTAATAGCAAAGATTCTGCGCTGCTGTATGCAGTCGTTGACCTGTGCTGAAGTATTTCAGAAACATTTGTAAGTTCATGCTTGACACGTTGTACATTGTGTAGCATCACCCTTCGGTGGTACAGGGTGTCAGTAAAGGTCAGTTTATGGTTCTGCGTAGGACCTACGCTGTAACATACGGCGTAGCCTACGTACGTAGACGACGCCGTCGTGAACATTTATGGTTCTGCGTAGAGAGTATGCGTCATACTGCAATTACACCGCCGAAACGCTAGTTGGCTCTTTGTGTTTTCATGGGTTTGCTCTTCTTCGCCGATGTTTTGTGTGTGTGTATGCTAGTGTTTGCAAACGACAATAGAAGCCAAACCGACGTTAGAGGAAATCTCTCTCCAAGAATTTGCCGCCATCTGACAGTCTTTATAGTCCGCCGAAGAGGAGTCATACAGATGCGTGTATTTCCGAACCTCTTCAATCAGACGCTCAGTAACTTGGTCGATGTCGATGCTCACCATGTTGTTATTTTGTGGACTCTGAACTTGCCGGAAGAAGACACCAGAGAAGAAGATGCCGGAAATGCGTAGAAGGAAGTACGATGCTGCCAAACCGACCAGTCACAGCGCTTGCGGTCCGCGTAGGGTCCGCGTTGAGTTGACGCGTTGTTACATTTTTGGAGAGGTGCGCGTCAGGCTACGGCGTAGGGTACGCACAGGGTACGCGGCTCTGCGTAGGCTACGCCGTAGGTTACAGCGTAGGTCCTACGCAGAACCATAAACTGACCTTTAGCCATTAGTCTTTAGGGATTTTTTAATCAACAAATCTCCACAAAGACATTGCACAAAGACCTCCTGCAAGGGAGGAGCATTAATGGAAAGGTTTTGGACAGCGGATTCACTTCCTTAGAAATAGTTGGTGCTTAGGCCAAGAAGTCTATAGGGCCTTATGGTGTACTCGAGCCTTCTGCAAGAGGCCGAGGTGGAGCTGGAGGGCTCCTTGACAGGATGAAGAACAGTCTGAAAATAACCTTACGGCATCACCATAGCGGCCGGTGGAACATACATGAGCATCAAGATGGGCTGTCTTCTGAGTTCTTCAGGTTTGTTAAGGTGAGCCAAAGGGGAGTGTGCAGTAAAACAAGCCTGCCCATGCTGTAGCCGATAGATTGAGTGGTTCACTTGAAGGCCCAAATCATACAGTCGTGGCCTAATGGTTAGAGAGTCGGACTTGTGACCAGAAGGTTGCAGGTTCGATTCTCGGGGCCGGCGGGTAACGACTGAGGTGCCCTTGAGCAAGGCACCTTACCCCTACTTGCTCCCCGGGCGCTGCAGTGATAGCTGCCCACTGCTCCGGGTGTACGTGTGTTCACCACTTGCTGTGCGTGTGTTCACTACTCTCTCGATGGGTTAAATGCAGAGGTCACATTTCGGGTATGGGTCACCATACCTGACAAATAGGTCACTTCACTTCATACAGTCCTACAAAGCTTTTTATAAATCTCAGGGTCCAAACCACCCTCATCCATGCCTTAAGCACCACGGCCTGGTAAACCTGCAACACAGTCATCGTATGGATGACATGACTAGTCCTCTATTTTAGACACCACCGTAGATATTGTAAAGTGTCATCATCGTTCTTCAGATATGTAAACTAGTCAGCGCAGTCAAATTTAAACATAACAATATGGTATAAATACAGCCGCGGACCTCAAATACTGCAAAGAAAACTGGTTCTTTTTCACTTTTAAGCAATACAAGAGTAATATTTGTGTTCAGGAAAAGTTAATAAATTATGTTTTATGTAATAACCTCTATTTCTATCGCAGTTTTCGTGTGTCTTGTAATGCTGTCAGTCTTTAACATTGCTGTTGGATGACTTTTTCACTCCTGAGGTTTGATTTTGTTGAATGGGATGGCCACAATACATCTAGAATGCTGATTTGAAATGAAAATTTGGAATGGTCTCTTAACTTTTTCTGCTGCTGTATACAAATGCACAAGGTAATGCGAGGGTTAACCTACTATATAAGATGTAACAGCAACTGTAATAAGACAACTGTGCTGGGAATTCTGAGCCAAAAACAGTGGTATCGTGCTGCACCAAACTAATTTCAAGTGGAAATATAACCATTCTTAGAACTGTGCGGCCCGACAGAGGAAAAACTGTTCCCATTATTTAAGTCAAACAAAGTTCTTTAACTGTTCTGTGTTGACTCAAAACAAGAGTATTATTTTAAAATAATTTAAAACATACTTTTAAGATATATGTTAATTTAAAATAGACACATCCATCTCAAATAGGCCTACTAGTGAATGCATTTTGATCCAAGTCACGAGTATAAACAATTTCCAGTGTTATGGATGTGAGATTTTCAGTCAAAACTTGAAATATAATTTCTCATAAAATTAATATTTTACCAATATATTGAACCATTTGTTTATATGTTCATGAACCCCTGATGAGTTAGACAAGAAAAATATCGGTCTATAAAAGAGTTTTCTATTTTAAAAGAGGGGGGAATTCATGCCTTATGTATGTGACAAAATAAGGACAACATGCAAGTTAACATACTTTGTAGAATTTCTGTGAATTAAAATGTACAAACCAGAAGAAATAATATTGAATAAATGGACAAGGGATGGCATAAAATAATTATTACATTATATTAATTTTCATGTTCCCATTTGTGAAGAATATGGTCCGTTATGTGACAATTCCGTTACGGATGCGACGATTTACTTCCCTGACTATGGTAAACTCTGCTTTACAAACGCAAAAAAAGCTTTAAAACTTCACATGGGTATTAAAATCACCAAATATTGATAGGCCATAAGTTTATCAGTATTGTGAAAACCTTTGGTAATAACTTTCTTAATCGAAAAGTTGACATTTCCATGGAATAGCCCAAAGACGATTTGACTAAACTAATGACACACGTTATAAACACGTAGGCCTATAGCCTAGCTAGCCTATATAGCAAAAATCCAGATAATTCCAAATACACCCTCCATCCCCCTTTTGTAGACGAGCTGTCGTTTTCTAACACTAGTTTAATTAATGTCATATTTAAAGCTGTCTTGAGTCGTTATTCGCTATACCGTATTCATAATAGCGTACTCAGATAGGCTAATTTACACGTTAACTTGTCTGTGTGTAACTAGTTTTCACGAACATCCCTATTTTACAAAAGACCAATTCCCTGAATTGCATTTAAAGATTAATTCCAACCACCTACAAAGAAAACCAGATAAGGCTACTCATTTTATTCCATAAACAGACCGTCTCTTACGACTATCAACATTCAGTCTTCCTGAATCAGTGTGGGAGTGCACATGCGCAGAACACACTAGCATACTGCAGCAGCGCGATATGTTGTGACGTTTATAACAGAGGCAAGTCCGAACAAATTTCTCCCTACGTCTAATAATTATCAAACACAACACCTTCTACAGCAGCTGATTCAACTCTTTCACCCAGTGCAAAGGAATATTTCTGGTCGGGTGACAGTGAACATTAAAATGCAATGTGAACTCTTTTAATTATTGCCGTATATTGCTTTACCTGTCAAAGTGGAACTTGACAATGATGTTTGACGCGGATGAGCTGACCAAAGCAGCCGCCACTGGAAACACTGTCCGTGTTCAGTTTCTACTTTCTAAAGGAGTGAATGTGAACAGCGTTAACAGATTTGGAAGAACACCTATACAGGTAGACCTGCGTTTGTAGATATTTCGAAAGGTTATAGTTAAATTTAAGAATATAAGGGAGTTTGGGGATACATTTAAACATAAAAATAAGACTGAAAGTCTCTAAAAGATTTAATGTAATTTAAAAAATGTAATGACGTAATTTATTTCACAATATGATGCAGGTAAACAAATGTGGCTTATTCCTTTTAAAGCAATTCAATATTGTATTTACGTTTTAATTTTATTTACTTGAAACACATAACATTACACAAAAGTAAGACTAGTTGACTTGTTTCAATACTTTTAAAAACAGTGCCTTTGTTAGACATGCAGTTGTGTCTAGTAACTGTATTCGTTTCAGTGTGTGAAAACGAATTAATTTCCGAATTTTCTTTTTGTTAAGGCCTAAATGTACTTAAATATACAAAAGATAATTTGTATAGTAAAAATGTGACATTGAGTATTCTCTGCAGATTAAGTTGATGATGATAAGCATTTTGTAATCAAACGCATTTATTAAAATAAAATATTTACGACTTAAATATTCTTGTTTTAATTATTTACATTTTCAAATACATTTTTATGTATTGTATGTATTTTAAATAACTTTTTAAAAAAGTTTGATTAATTCTTTTTTTAACTATTAAAAGGTTTAACATGTTAAGTTTAAGTGCCTTTTTTGTTTCTAATACTAAACCTTCAAAGAAATATATAAAAAGTAGGCTAATTTAAATAATGTAATTTAAAGTAGAAATTGCTGTAGTTGTTTCTTCGTAAAAGGGTTACATCAAAGGGTTTGATGACAATGACGAGCGTTTGTATCATACACAGGTGATGATGATGGGTAACACACCTTTAGCGCACCTGTTGCTTGAACATGGTGCGGATCCTAATGTGCCTGATCCCGGAACGGGTAGCACACCTCTACACGACGCTGCCAGAACTGGATTCCTGGACACTCTGAAGCTTTTAATTTGCTTTAGCGCTGATCCAAAGGCAACAGACAACAACAATTTACTACCTGTGGATGTGGCACGACAGACGGGAAACTTGGACGTCGTCGAATTTCTCAATCGTTTTTAAAAACAATCATTTATCTTCTATTAACACGCATATTGTCTAATCTTAAATTTTATTTTGGTTTACTTATATTGCACATTGATCTTTTGGACCGCATATTTATTTGTAGTTTTCTTTGTAAGAATGCCTTTTAAACGCTTACCTTGTAGTTTGTATGTTTTATTTGAGTTTACTGCAATATATTTATTCTTGGTAGATACAATTACAACGTCAAAAACGCTGCCAAATCGATTGCGGTTTTGTAACTGCTCAGTAATTGCTTATTAATTTATTTCGGTGAGCGGCTTTGTTAGATTGCATTATACGATATTTTCGTTAGGTGTGTAATTTTTGTGAATAGCATGACCATAAAATCAAGTTTAATGCATTCAGAAAATACCGTTTATAGCACTTTCGAAAATACATCTTTTTTATAGCTTTAGTTATTTTAATATCAAAAGTCGTTAGATGGCACCAAGCAAACTTTATTTGACGACTTTGCTCAGTAATAAGAAACTAAGAAATGCAACTAGAAATTCAGAAAATGTCAGTCAAAATATTTATTCTGTATTGTTATTCCGATCACACCTCAGGGTAAGATAGACAATACGCATAATTGCTATTAAAACTAGAGAAAAAAAGATTATAGTTAAAGTGACCTATTTGTCAGATATGGTGACCCATACCCGAAATGTGACCTCTGCGTTTAACCCATCCAGTGAGTATTGAACACACATACACCCGGAGCAGTGGGCAGCTATCACTGCAGCGCCCGGGGAGCAAGTGAAGGTAAGGTGCCTTGCTCAAGGGCACCTCAGTCATTACCTGCCGGCCCTGAGAATCGAACCGGCAACCTTGTGGTCAGAAATGGTCTCTCACCATTAGGCCAGGACTTAGACCAGGCACTTGAAAACAATCAAAGTCAGATTGGGACAACCCCTTGAAAAAAGTCAATTTAAGCCTACTGTTAAAGTGTCAAATCTTTAAGAGGCAAACTAAAAATGAAACTGCAGATACATTTGCTCTCATGAGCAGCATCTGGGCTACTTTTTTACATACATTTGTTCTTCACAAAACTGTAGACTCAAAATAGTGGAAGGTTTTAAGCACAGAACCACTGCCCGGCTCAACAATATCCCACACAAACTGCATTCAGGAAAAACAACCGTAATTTATTGTAATAAGAGAATTGCATTTAGCTTTGCGTCTAACCAAAAATACAAGGTATTTCTTATGCATAAAATAATGTAACGTAATGTAAAAATGTGATATCAAAAGTTCTGACCATGCTCTCTAAAATGCTTTCATACATGCAAATGACTGTTTTTACCAACTCTAATCTGTGCACATATTTGATGTCATTGTGGTTGACAAACAAATCACACAGCCTTCAATAAATTGAAGCTATAAGTGGAATGAGTGTCATACCAACATGAACATCACAACTTGGTGTCTCCTTGATGGCAATGTGCCTTAATGTTTGGGCAACATTACTGAAGACTGTGACATCAACTGCAAAAAATAGAAAAAAAATGACATGAGATGATATGGGAAGTTTAATACAGTATGGATGTCAGACACTCTGAAAAATGTGTTATTTGAATATAACTCTATATAATTTTTTCTCTCTTTTAATCAAGTCAATTATAACCTTCATGTATTTTAAACACTGAAATACAATATAATATAATATTTTTAAATAATTAATTGAACTAGTAAACTCACTTTGTGTGCATTTATTGTGCTTTCCCAGTCCATCTGGTAGATCTGAGGTATAGCAGTGAGCAGAATGCTGCTAGCTTTATTTGCATTCTCTTTCATGGTTTTCAGAACATTGTCCACACACACCTAAAGAATGAAAAAAAGAGTCAAGTTTAGTACATAACGTAATGAATAATTGTAATTTTATAATTTAGATTTGTTTTTGCATAACTTGTTGCAAGTGTTAATTTAATTGAATTAATGTCAAACATCCAGATAAAGATAGTGAATGCACATACAAAAACAATGGATTAGGTTTATTATTTAGATATCATAATTTATTATTAGATAAATGATAACATTTCACATAACGCACAAATGATGCTTACGTTTGCCTGTGATCTAAGATTAGGGTCCCATATAATCTACCATATAAAACCAGTTAAAACTAAAACTGGAAAATATTTAATGGTCAAGGAACATATAGTTAATGCCTGACTTTATAAGACATAATTATCTAAAACCAGTATTAGTTAACTGACTAAATCAAGTCACTAACAAAAACTAAACACTAGGTTTAACTTTCAATAACAGTTGTTTTGGCTTTAGCAATTTAATATTAACGTTGCTGATCTCCGTACTTGAAGGCGGTGAAGGAGTGACTAATGCGTTGGCACTGTGCTTTATGACTGTGTGTGCATGAGTCAGAGAAAATGTGAATACAGGATAGAGACAGAAGGATGTGGTGGAGCGGGGGAGTTCATACTGGAGGTCAGAGGCAGGAACTCGGAAGAAGTCAAGGGGAAGTAAACATTGATTCAAACTACCAGCCTAACCGGTCGTCCGGTTATCGGAAGCAATAATCTGCAGACAGCGTTTGTTGACTTTAAAAGGAATATCTTCAAATATTTGTTCCAAAATAGTTAAATATCTTAAACTTTCAAGTTCGCAAAAAAAATTGCTCTTTATTCCATACTTTCTCTGAAATCTCACTAGTTTCAATTTACAAATAGCGTAGCTAGATTAAGAATTTTATTAGACTTCTAACAAATTGAAACTGCTTGTCTCTTGTTACAGCACTCTATTTCGATTGTAAAAAAGCAGCAGACAAGTGCTGGAGAAATGTTGTATACGTGTATTACTTTTGATGTCCCTGTAATTTTACTTACCACCCCCCAATTCTTTCTTTTTATCTTTTAAACTGGTCCATTCATGCATTTTATTTGTGGTTAAGTGTCCAAATCTTTTTATAATGCCAGAATTATATAGATTTCACCATGCCACACATTATTGATATCCTTCTGGTTTTCTAAAAATAGTGTAGAAAACCTCACAAGTGAAACTACAAGAGAAAACAAGACAGCATGCATGGATTCTGAGATATTTTGTGTATTTAGAATCAATATGATTCAGACCTTTGCTCCTATGAACCTAAAATCTCTACCGTTATACAATGCTGATTTCATTTTGCAAATAAATTTGAGCTTCCTACTCATCTAGATTTGACTCAGGATATCTCAAGAAATTCCCCCCTGCCACTGTGCTAATATGACTTCATCTGCACGGAAGCAACACCACATGTGCAGCTCAGAGAGAAATTGCTGTGTGCTCAGTTGACTTTTATGTAGTATTGCCACACGCACGCAGGCACACACGATAAAAAAGATGAGAAATTTAAATTATCTATTTTGATGGCACTTACCTTTACATTTTGCATCAAATCAGTCATTTCCAGACTAAGGAATCAAATTGTCGTACTCGTGTGTGTAAAGTTTTTAACAGGTTGCTCAGTGTAAATTGTTTTGAGAAATACATATGTTTCGATCTTAATATGTAATATGTTTGTATCTTTTTTTTATTATTGCGTATCAATGAATGATTTTGTAAACTTTTGTAATAGATTCTTTCTGTCGTCCTTAGGTGAATAAAGACGGATCTCAACCTCATATAGACAAGTATGCTCAAGATGCTGTGAAAGTGTTGTAAAATCTATTCAGATTTTAAAAGCCATGTTGTGTATTCCAGATGTTACCTTTAAATGAATTAGAGCCGTGTAGCTACACACAGTTTAAAGGGATATTTCAGACAAGAAAGAAAATTTCCCATGTTTTCCTTGTCTTCTGAAGCGAATTGTTTAAGAGAAATATCCGTATTGACAATGCTATTAACGATAATGTCTAGCTTACGTTATCCCTCTGCTGCGCGTGAACCAGAGGCTTGTTTTTCCGCCAAATGACACAGGCGTGTCGTAAGCTCCGATGACGAACGCGGCATTTTTCATTTTGTTCCAAAAGGATACCGTCTCCTCTGTGCAGGAGCTTTCGTCACCCACAGCCAGACATTAACGTTAATAACGTTGTCAATATGGATATTTCTCTTAAAAAAACACATTGATTTGCTTCAGAAGAAATTTGTTAAGACCACGGAGCCGGGTCGAGCTGTTCTTTGACAGATGGATGCACTTTTTGGAGCTTCAAAGAAATGTCCCCCTATTCACGCCCATTCTACTGCATGGAAGTAAAAGCATACGTGGTATTTTAACTCCGACTGTATTATTCTTCAAGAAAAAAAGTCATATTCAGTTAGGATGCCTTGAGGGTGAGTAAAACATTCAATTCAAAACATTCAAAGAAACAAATTTTGTTTCTTGCCTGAAATATCCCTTTAAAGGCAGAATAGGTGATCCTGTCCAGAAAAAAAAAATTCACGCTGGTTGGAAATCTCTTTACATCCTGATAGCAATCAATAAGTAAAGTGGTCCATGATATTTTTATAATTATATATTGTCTGTGAAAGGTGTAGGACCAAAATAACTTTCGCCCAATTATTAAATTCGAGCCGAACACAATGATAGGTCGTGTGTACATTTTCAGTCAAAGTATTTTGCCTCCCACTGCGCACCCTGTTCACGCAGACACCATATGTCATCAACGCGGTCACATACGCTGTGCAGACACAGTGGGAGAAAGGCAGGTAAACAGCTGGAACCTAACTTTCCCCTTGTTAAATGTGTGCAAGTTTGCAAGTGGCACTTGCAAAGGACGAACAAAAATAAAGACCATCTTAAAAATTGCCACAACTAAAAACGTCTAATCAGCAAAAAGGTGAAAGCAGAATTTTGGTCGCGAATGCATTCCAGTCCCTGACGGTCAGTTTGCGGCCGCTTTCTGGGGTTTTCCCACTCGTTCTGTTAGCGATTCTTTTCCGGAGGTTTTAACAGGAGATGGGTGTGAAAAATGGGAAAATCCTGGCCAAAACGGGAGTGTTGACGGGTATGATTATAATCGGTGTTGCTTTTCCACGCTGGGAGCAGCTACGTGAGTCAAGGGTTTCAAAGATGATGCCATGGTAACTTCTGGACAGGTAGGTACGTGTTATGATTCGATTTTGATGGGTTTTGATTATGTTGCTTATGTAGTTTGTGGACCTTTATGTATTACATCGTTACCCAGTGTCTAACAGGAACTACGCTGCATCTAATCCCGTTTTAAAGCTGTTGTTAACATTAGCTGTTTTCGCTATTATAGTAACATTATTTACTTTGTACGCTAACGTGTTCTCACTGGTGAATGAGACATGAATTTATTGGAATTGATCAAAGAGCTTCTGGTTAGTGCGCGTTCATATGTTTTGGAGGATGCATGGCTTTGAACGGCGATTCTCATGATTTAAGTGCTAGCAGGCTAAAGTTAGCACCTTACCAAATCATCCATTCCGCCTTTAATACTAGTTTAATACTAATACTTTCTATATATCTCAATATAACTCACAACCCGCTGTCTGTTCAAATTGTTCTACAATGTGATTTATCAATAAGTTCCTTAAGCTATAGAAAAAAGTTGATAAGTTAACACCTGTTTCATAACTCTCTGATACTTGTCTTCTCCACTCTTTATCTACAGCCATTATATAGACATATATTACTTATATCTCAGCTGACTCGGACCAACACTTTGTAGTATGCCTAAATCTTTGTATAGTTTTTATTGCATATTAGTCCTGCAAGGAATAATTTTATAGTTATACTTAGCCATGTAACATGTATGGAAGCAACATCATGTATGCACTGTACCCCAATTGAACTGCAACAAGCAGTAAACTCACACACAAACAAACCAACACATATCTGCTTACCGCTTCTTCGTGCTCTTTCCAGCAGTCATAATCAGTTGCCATTGCAATACTAGCATAGCACAGGCCAGCCTCCTTGGCAAGAACCACTTCCGGTACAGTTGTCATGTTAATGACATCAGCACCCCATTGTCTAAACATAAGGCTCTCTGCCCGAGAGGAGAAACGTGGCCCTTCTATGGTCACCATAGTCCCACGAGGGTGACACTTTACACCTAGTCCTTGGGCGATCTCTAGTAGCACCTAAAGACATATTTTACCTTTATATTTGAGTTATGATAAGTAATAATAATTATAAAGCCCCAATAGTGTTTACACTCACCTTTCTAGTTTTACTGCAGAAGGGTTCAGCCATAGGGATGTGACATACTCCTGTGGGGCTGGTGGGCTGCCCATCATAAAATGTCTCAGCGCGTTTTGTTGTTCTTGAATTTAGGATGGTGGCATGTAAAGTATGAAGAAAAAGAAACAAAAAGTAAAAAACTAGGATATGTTACTGTTCAGGGTGATTACAGTAACAGATAATAGCAATCTGGCAGACTTTTGCTCCAAAACTAATCAAACATACCTATCATACCTGTCATCATCTTTTTCATCGTTATTTTCACAGGGACAATAGAGAGAGACAGGAAATAATGGGGAGGAGAGAGGGCTGCAGGACCAGGAAAGGACCAAGAGCCAGGACTCCAAATGGGTGATTCTCACAAAATCTTGGCTTCCAAGATGTCAACATGATTGTTTTAAAGATATTTGCAACAACAAATTGCCGTTTTAAGCATTAACAACAAGGTCGCATTAACAATTTTTTAAACATTTTTGTTCAAAATAAGACCTTAACAAATTCATTATCGTAACTGTCAAAAACAGGCAGTTACAGAAATGAGATTTCTTACCATGTTTTGCGGGGGGTGGAAAAGAGAAGCCATGATGTCTTAGTCACTTTTTATTCATCATACATAATTGGACATTAATGAAGTATCTTTTCAAAGAAAATTATTAAAGGTGCAGTGAACTGGCCGTTTTTATTGTTTTATACCATTGTCTGATGTCTACTTATGTTGTTCGCGTGGTTTTTACATTCGAAAACATCAGAATCAATAAGTAATAGGCTATTTTCTACCCTGGTTTTGAGGCCGGCTGGAGAAACACTCGGTTTTTAAGGGAGGGGCCACATAGAAGACTTGAAAGTAAACGCCCACTGCTATGACTGGATAGCAGCTTGCGTAGTTGACTTAGTTGGAGCCTTCTGGGAATTTGGTTAGACACGTAATGTTACGTAACGTGATTTTACTCAAATTTACGGACTTATTTCCCGGATGTGATGGCAAGGCTTTGCGTATAGTTTGTAAAGCCTATAGTTATATGGTGTTTAGTGATATATGACCGTACATGTCATCATTTAAGACCTGCGAACCGGACAGAAGATCACCGTGATCGCAAGTCTCAAATGTTACTAGTTTTCATGATAAATAAACAAACGGTAGACTCTCGGCCAAAACGGCAGTGTTGGCAGATATGGATATGACCCAGCACCAGAAATAATATCAAAACACTTCAAAACAGCCTCCATTATTCGCAAACGGTGGTTAAAACCTTGAAAAATGATATATGAGCCCGCCAAATCACAGAGATGCCAATTACAATTATTACAAATGACTAGAGGTCCCCAGGTAATACTATCAGGGCATATCAAGCGATCTCTAACAAAGCAATAGTAACGCATAGTACAAATATGTTTTACTCACAAGATTGCTGCGCTATTCCTATCGGATCCAATATTGACGGCACAGCACTGCTTTTTAATTTTAGTCTCTCCGTAAAGACTTGTTCAAGGAATCCGTGTTGAAATGAAGCGAACAAACGCTCAATGTTTTCCCCACGTGAGCTGGAACGTCTTTAAAAATGAACTTCAACCACGCATTCCTACTGTCGGAATCCGAAGGAAGGTTATGCAGCGACTGTGTTCTTCCACAACCAGGCACTGCACAATATTTAGCGATCTTTAACGGCATGATGCATACACTCGCTCTATCTGGTACCATGCAGCTTGTGTTCAGTACTGTCATGTGTGAACCAGTGGGCAGGGCTCGAGAAGTAGGCGTTGATATTCTTCTGTGGAGGCGGTGTTCAACCTATCTATAGGTGCATTCCAGGACCTGCCGTTCGCTGAGCTTCATGTCAATAACAGTTGTTATTTCAGTAACAAGGGTGACCCTGGACAACAAAACCAGTCTTATGGGTCAATTTTTCAAAATTGAGATTTTTACATAACCTGAAAGCTGAATAAATAAACGTTCTATAGATATATGAGTTGTTAGAATAGGACAATATCTGGCTGAGATACAACCGTTTAAAACTCAGGAATCTGAGAGCGCAAAAAAATCAAAATATTGAGAAAATTGCCTTTGAAGTTGTTAATCAGGGGCACTGTGGCAGGCCATCCACTCACAAAAATAAAGTTTTATATATTTAAGGTAGGAAATGTAAAAATATCTTCATGGAACATGATCTTTATATCCTAATGATTTTTGGCATAAAAGAAAAATCGATAATCTTGACCCACACAATGTATTTTTGTCTTTTACTAAATATGTTCCCGTGCTACTTAAGACTGGTTTTGTGATCCAGGGTCACAAGGGCGTTTTCAGGTCTGACACTTACAGGATGTTCGCTTGAATATGATTCCCTCTTATATAACAAAAGCTCGGGTTAAAATTGTGGTCCTAGTTCAATGCACATTAGGGCTGAAACGATTCCTTGAGTAACTCGAGTAATTCGAATACAAAAAATCATCGAGGCAATTTTTGTTGCCTCGCCTCGTTTAATCCATTTAACTACAGTACACACAGCCCGCTAAACTCTATTCATGTTACAGGGCTCTCAAGTTGCACGCATTCACCGTGAGACACACGCATTTTAGTCTGTTCACACGCTCACACGTATTTCTCATGCTGATAAATAAGTGATAGCTTATTGAAATGGTGAACTGCTATTTTACTTAGTTTTAGTCTATTTTGCGAGTGAAACTTGTTTTCCGGAAAAGTCCATAAAACTAGATTCGGAGTGGATGCCGAATCATGTTACTTACACATGCCATCTGGCTGTTCTGCGTGTCTGAGTGAATGAACTGCACTTTATGAGAACATGAACACATGAACTTCATCTCCAGAGTTGCTCTGAGAGTTTATTTCAGAACATTTTACTGAGTGAAGCTAACACACTAAAAAATAAGCGTCTTCCGACGACCTGCCAAAATAAAAGTCCGGTTAACTCTGTATGTTTATGTGGACAAATATATTACTATTTAACAGTAAAAAAATAAACTAAAACTAATTTAGATAAACTAAATGCATCATACATAAGCTGAAGTTAGTTGTTTACCTTTGAAATTATTCTTTCTATTTTTATTAATGTTTCTTATTTATACATTTGTATTAGGCCTATATTGCATTTTGAATGTAATACGGCAATGGAATGTACTAAATGGGTTTAGTTTTCACAGATATTAATGTATGCAATTTCAGCAATAAATATGTTAATTTTTCTAAAAAGGAAACAAATTAGTTGTTCATTTTAAGAGACCTGTCTTATTTTCTCTTGTATATTTAGTATTGCTCTTTAATAAAGAAAAAGTACTTATCCGAATACCCGATTAATCGATGGAAAATCAGTAGAATACTCGATTACTAAAATAATCGATAGCTGCAGCCCTACTGCACATTTAATTAAAAAATGAAAACTACCCGTTAAGGTAATGAAAAACAATATTGCTGCGTAAACACAGAATATTTAATTTATTACTTAAAGAAGCATAAAGATATATTTTAACCTCATAGCTATTTGAAAGGTACTGCAGATCTGTTACTGCAAAGATCAAGCTTAATAAAAAAGATCTGTGTGTCTTTAAAAATGTAACAGAGGATGATTCATCAATCATGGACACTTCTTTCCACTATTTCTCCATTTTTATTATGGCCTACAGTATGTTATTTTTTTCTTTTGTTGTCAGTTGAGTTCACCTAGTAGAACATATTTTAGTTTTACTCTGTTGAAATTAAAACATGTTATGCACTTAGACATAGCTGGATGGATTACGTTTTGTGTTACTGAATTATATGCTTTATTTTTAAAATCAGTACTGCCATGATGTTTCAATTGTTTTGTGAGAATCACCCAAATAGGGCTGCCCAAAGCATGCTATATGTCTGAAGCATTGTCCAAATAACCACAGGCTCCCACTACCTTTCATTTTCAAATAAGGTGTTTGACAAGAGTTGGAGCTTAATTCTGCAGAACATGGCACTACAGGCACAGAAGGGCAATTCCATGAAAATGTCAACCTTACCACGAAAAAATTAAGTTTTTACCAGCGGTTTTTACTCTGGTAACAGCACAGATTTTAACATTTGGTGGTTCAAATACCCAAGTGAGATCTCGCTTCAAATTTTTAAAGCATTTGTTTTATTTTTAGTGCATGATTTTTCATAGTCAGGTAAGTGCCATTTTCAGGATTGTCACATCCATAACGCTACATATTCCTCATAAATGGACACATGAAAATGAATATAAAGTAACTATTTTATGTTCTATAAAGAGGCATCCCTTCTCCATTCATTGGGTATTATTGCTTCAGGATTGTGCATTTTATTTTATAGAAATCCTACAAAGTTTATTGTCTCCCAAAAACCGCGTCCTTTTTTTTTTGTCACATCCATAACGCATGTTTATTTCCCTTTTCTTAAATATACATTTTTTTCATAGACTGACATTTTTTATGATTAGACTCTATCAACAAGGGTTCAGTAAAATATAAACAGATGGTTAAATATAATCGTAACAAATTCATTCTCTGAGCATTTTTATGTCACGTCCATAACGCTGGAATTGCCTAGAATTTAATGCTCTACCTTGCTTTACTCCTAGAGCAATGCACTACCTGTTCATAATCCTCACATTATGTATAAAAAAACTGTAAAACAATCCCAACTTGCTACGTTTGTGACTTGAAGGTGTTAATTCTCAAGACAAAAGCGTAATAAGGGTAAGCATATACTACACCTACATTCCCACTACATCTTTATTTTCACTCCCCTTCTCACGTTATGTTTTTTTTTACTCTAACAAACATTTTTTGTATGGCACTGCAGGTCTGTAATGCAGAAACACTATTAGTATAAATGTACACAGGGTTTGAAGTTTTACATTTACATGAATGCATTTTATCCATTGACACTTTTATCCAAAGCGACTTTGCATTCAGTCTATTACCAGTGGTGTAACAACACAACCCATATCGTGATACAAAAAAATGTATACATGTATCTTACAGTTATGGCGATTTGTTTTTGATGACACCTTTAATCCCATTGGTTGCGCTGTCAACATATTTTTTGTTTTAATGTTTTGTTTATTTCATTTTGTGCTTTCACTACTTTAAGATATTAATATATCAACAATTCCTCCCAACATCGATAAACCTTTAATTCTTTAAGGTGAACTTAAAAAATGGAAGTATGAAAAAGAGAGAAAGACTAACCTATCAATGAACTGATCGATCAAGACAATGTCTCCAGGCTGGATGTCCTCTCTAAGAGAACCACAGGCTGTGGTGACCAACAAGTGTGTACACCCCTCTTCCTTCAATGCCCAAATATTAGCCTGGTAATTGACATTTGTGGGCATGATGGTGTGTTGTCTCCCGTGCCTTAGAGAATTAAAAAGATTGAAAACAATAAAACCAACAAACATTTTACGTTCAATGCATTTCAACTGCAATGGACCAAATACACTTTGAATGTAAATATATTTTGTCTACCCATCAGTGTAGCTACCTTGCAAGAAGTACACAATCAACGTTTTTTATTTTGCCCAAAATCAGCGCATCAGATGGCTATTTAAAATGAGAGAGAGAACAAAATTATTGACAGAGGTGTATTTATTCATTCGTAATACTGCTGCATTGTTGAACCGCTCACCTTGCCAAATGGTGTGACAACATACTGTTCTGTTCTTCCCTCCAGTATATCTGGGTCATCCAAACCTGAACCACCAATAATTCCAATCTGTAAGAATATAAAAATCAGAATAAACAGAATTATTGAACAAAACATGTCAAACATTATTACCCTTAATATGGCACAAAACAAGTTGGCCGTTGGTAATGTTTATTGGAATAGTGAGCAGATAAATAGAAACATGTTGACATGTAAGTTTACCCCACAAACTTAAGCATTAAAGCTACAAACATTTTATATATATATAATAATAATGTCATCGTGTTTTTATTCAGTGCAATGATTAATCTAGTTGTAGACTTTGTTCAGTGTTCAATAATGTTTACATATCTTTAAAAAGTAAACAGTTTATGTATTTGCCAATTAAAACGCATAACACAGAGAACAAGAGAACCATTGATTTTATATGGCCCTATGAATCTACCATCTACTAAATCCAGTCAATACCCGCCATACTGAAATTGGAAGAGTCATTGGAAACAATGAATTTACATAATTATGATCTTATATGTACAAACGCCTTCAGTATGACAAAAAAATGAAGCTGACGATGGACTTAGCACCTCTTGAAGTGGAGTCATAAACAGCAGCAATTATTCTCTGCATCATAAAACACTGCTTTGCAGTAAATCTCGTGGTTTTATAGTGAAACAAACAATGCAAGCCACTGAAAAACACTTTAAAAATGAGTTTTCCGTAAAATAAAGTAAACCGAGATTATTCAGAATCCAGACATCTGGCTAACATCGTTTTTAAAGCCTTGTTAACTGTGGGGTTGGTGTCATGTGGCACAATAATCATATTAAATTTACCTTCACATTACAGTTCGATGCCATATTCCTTCACGTGTGACAACACTGACAAGAGTAAGTCCCGGAAACACGATTTTCCGCGCATGCGCGAAACTGACGCCACGTCCGGTCGATACAATTTACGGCAGTTAAAAAAAGTTTGTTCCATACCGGAAATAGTTTTTAAATAAATTCTTTATTGAACATTGTATTTAACATCAACAGACATTAAACACATTACAATTTGTAATGGTTTGGAGAAACGTACGAGGGATACACTAAGAATCCTGTTATATGTCAGCAGTGAGAAATAGATTTTTATTTATAAAAAATGATTTTTGTTTATAGTAAAACTAAGTTTATTTTTTATTAATGATTCTCTTCTTAAATACTTTTTTTTGGCTAAATATGTAAAGGTTAATATGTGGCACAAAATGTTACCCCAATTAAATAATTGAAAAATTAAATATAAATGTTAACTATTAAGTTGAATTTTAAGACACCATTTAGTAAAGTGTGTTTTATTTATATGTTATGCTCTACATATTTTAGCATACTTTAACAAATGTCTGTATTTAAGAAACACACAGAATTTTCTGAATTCATTCAATTTATTTATTTTTACATTTGTTCCTTCTTTTCTTTAGTCATTCATTCACTCACTACCTCCTTCCATCCCTCCCTCCCTCACTAATCTATCCATCTACTTAAATTGCTGATTGAGGAACATGGCATTGACCTTTAGGCCATGTTTATCAATACAGTATGCCAAAAAATGTTTCCATGTCTTCTTGATACTTAAATACAAACAAAAAGTCATCCTTCGTCTTGGAATATTGACTCCTCAGGACCTTTCTGATGGCATTTTGTTGATCGTCCCTGTGCATCCGCAAAAATACAGGCTCTGTCACCTCCCCATGGAATAAGTCTCTGTGACTTTGTATTCAGTCCCATGCTGAATGTAGGTCTCTGACAATGGCTGGCTGCTGCACCTGGTAAAGTAAAGACACAAGTTTGTATTCATGTATGTATATGTGCATGCATGTATATAGGAACATATTCAGCATACATGCAATAGATTTCACTCCGCTGCCATGTTGAAATCGAAAAGGTGGGAAGAAAACCAGAAGGACAGATAGACTGCAATGGTGTAGACTACCATCGGGTGTCTGTGACATGAAAAAAAAACAAATGATGCGTTTAAAAACAACGTTAGATTGGCTGCGTGTGCGCGAATGAAACCCGCAAATGGCAGTTTAAACAGTCACTAATATGTTCTCACTTTACCAACAGTGACTTTACAGATGTAATATTATCTTGGCTGGATAGTCTATCATACACTTGTTGAATGCACCACCATTGGCAAATCAAAGGAACCTCCTCCTAAAACACACACACAGTAGTTTGATGGCATATGTTTTCTTGTGTGAAAATCCAGCTTACCTCTGTGAATGGACACGATGTGCAGGTGCATACTGTGAAACACAAATAACACTGTAAGAGTTTGCTTTTATTATCTAACAGCTCTGACAAATTAAACATTCTTACCATCAACATGCAGATAATTAACTAAGGCCTAGTCCTAGCGTAAACTAAGCCTTGTCTGTGAAACCGGGCCACAATAGTACACAGTAAATGTTGTCGTGCAGCTTCTACAATCTTGAGGCAAGCATTTCCAATCTGAAATTAAAGGCAGATCGTTTACATCCTTGTGAAAGCTGCCAGGTTTAAAATTATGCATTGTCTCAGCTTCAGCTGCTGTCTTAGACTGCATGGGTTCTGAAATCACCCACTTGGTGTACAGGTCAGTCACGGTAAGCAGTACTACCCGACACTTCCTACTGTGTACTTTAATTTATGCTGCTTCGAAAACTGAATTGCGCATTACCGCCAACTTTCTGTTATACGGAGGCGGTTCAACCAATATTTAATATTTTAATGCAATCCAAAAATACATGCATTATAAACGTACATGTCTAGCCAATGAAAAATATATTGCTACTTTGAAATGTAGATAACCTGAAAATAAGGTTGTACAAAAGACATAGGAATCTTAAGTTAGACTACATTCATATTTATAAACTCTTTCGGGCGGTTTCATGGACAGGGTTCAGCTTAAGCAAGGACTAGGCCTTAAGTTAAATTAGGATATTTAGGTCGTTTTTAAAAACCTATTTTACAAAAAAAACATTACTTGTGTGCATCTTAAGACAAAACAATGGCACTGATATATTTCAAGATATGTCATTGCGAGTTGATCAAGACACATCTTACATTTTAGTTAGTCTGGGACTATTACTAAACCCTGTCCGGGAAACCGCCCCTTAGAGCCACAACACAAAGATCTAGCTCAATAAAACACATTAAGGAGAATTAGGCCTATTGTAGATATTGTGTACAAATACAATATTGTATAATGTTATGTAAAAAAGTTAAATGCAATACCACCTTAAAGGGATACTCCACCCAAAAATGAAAATTCTGTCATGAATTACTCCCCCTTAAGTTGTTCCGAACCTTTATACATTTGTTCTGATGAACACAAAGATATTAGAAAAAATGTTAGCAAATGACATTTCTGGGACATCATACCATAGTACACACAAAATTACAATGGTAGTCAAAGGTGCACCAGAATTGTTTGCTTTTCTAAATTCTTCAAAACATCTTTTTGTATTCAACAGAACAACATTTTTTGGGGTGGAGTAACCCTTTAAAATACATTTTAATTTGTAGAAAATTGTAGAACCGCAGTGTTTGTAAGAATGCTGCCAAACATACAAACAAAAAAAAAACATTAATGTGTATAAATATTTGTAGAAATGTATGATCCTTTCACTTTATTAGAGACAGCCATATAGACTCTGAAAGAAAGTATAAACTTTGAAAGACTGTGGTTGTTGCCCTGGCACAGAAAAAAAAGTTATACAAAAACCATTGACAACAAGGTCATACAATGTTGTATAATTACATAATTTTTCGGCCTAATATTTGCATTAGAGAATTTCAGATACATTTGTTTTTATGAAAATGTATTCATAAAAAATATACTATGCAAACTTTATCAGTTTACAATAACAGTTCATTTTAACATTCAAATTCAATCATATGGCATTTAATCTTTTTGATGGTGATTTCCTGCATCCACATCAGAACTACATTCATTGGCAGTAGTTGCTTCTTGCTCTACGTCTACAAAACCGGTCTTGAGCAGCTGAGTTTCTGTTGCACTGTCAGTAACTATTACAATAGAACTAACAGGACATACATTTCTGTCTGAGGGTACAGCAGGGTCACTGTTACCACCATCGCTGTCAGTTGTAATTGTTATTAGGTCTGGGCTTTGACTTCCTTTTCTCCCTTTACTCTTATGTCTTTTGCTTTTCTTCTTTTGTTTCTTCCTCTTTTTGTGATGTTTCCTACTATGCTCAGATTTATCATCATAAGCAGCGTCTATACTTGGACTCCTACTTTTCTTCTTGTAAAGCTTCTTTTCTTTCTTTTTCTTCTTTCTATGATATTCATCAGATTTTTCAGAGCTCCACCTTGAGCGTTCCTCTAGATGCTTTGTTTTGTATTTTCTTTTCCTGCCGTCTTCATCATGATTTGAAGTCAGATGAGAGGAGCTGGAGTTGATTCTAGAATTACTCCTTGAGTGGCTTCTGCCATGACGTTTGGAGGAGCTGGAGCTGATTCTAGAGTTGCTCCACGTGCTGCTTCTGAACCTCTGACAGTCCTTGCTTCGCCTTCTACTCCGCGACCGAGAACAAGAGCCGTCGTATCCACTTCTGCAATAGGTTGTGTAGGATGAGTGTGTCTCTGAATAGTATCTCCTTCCACTCTCTCTATGACGGCAAAATGAATGCCAATAAGATGAGGTGCCATGACTGGGCTCTTTTTCACGTCTCTTCTCACGCTTATCATCTTTATGAGAGCTGGCGTTTGTTCTGTTTCTGTGTGCAGATCTTTCTTTAGACAGCTCCCTTTTGTGATGCGTTCTGTCAGAGTTATCCTCTTGTCTAGCACGATTAGAGGTGTGGATATGTGTAGTGTCTTCAGGAGAGTAAGAGCCCCTTCTTGAACTCCCCGAGGGTCTCTGAGTGACAGTGGGTGACTCTGAAGTAAAACGAATATGTTGGGGTGGGCGAGGACTTTGTTGCTCTTCGTTGTCTTCAGGCTCTTCTGAATCAGAGGAAAGCTGGACCAGTTCTGGTGTCCTTTCTGCAACTGACTTTACATATCCGACGATGACACAGTCTTCATCACTGTCAGAGGAATGGTCCCGCCGTGTCACAGCAGCAACAGACACGACCGCTTCCTCTACACTGCTATCAGAGTCTGAGTCTCTCACATGTAAAGGAAAAACCTGGGATGGCTCTGAAGAGTAGGATGGTCCAGGGGTCTCATCATCCCATGTCGTCTGGCTTAAGGTGACCCTAGGGGTGGTAAAATCCTGGGCTTCAGGCATTGAAGAATCACTCTCTTCCTCAGAAATGGCAATTACAGAGGTGTCTGAACTGCTGCTCTCAGTGGAGGGGCCAGGCAGATCATAAAGGGCATGCTGGTCATACGCTTCCATGTTGAAAGGAGACTGAGCAAAGCTAAGAAACTCATGCAAGAAATGTTCTGTGTGGGACAGCAAGAAGGGCCTAAGTTCGTGAAGAACAGCGTGATCGTCCAGGTTATGTCGAGTGATCAGGGTCATGATAATGTGCTGCAGTATGTTGGCGAAAGAACCGTGCGTGCCGTACAGAACTGTGAGCTCCCGTCTCAACCACGGCACAAGCCTGTGGAGACAAGCAGGGTTTTTTCGGAAAAACTCTGCAGAGGTCTCTCTGGAACGGCCACCGTCCCGCACACTTTGGACTCGCACACCTCTTCTGTATAAAGCCCGTCTGAATTTGACTAGTTCCTGTTCACGAAGACTCCGCACGGACCTGCCCTCACTCTCTGCCCTGCGCCTGGCTGCCATCCTCCTCATTGTGCGATGGAGATCTCTGTTTTGGTGCTGTGGAAGAGATCTGCTCAGACCCTCGAATAAGATTCCGTGGTCAGGGGGAGGAGACGTTCGCCTTGGTGCTGGTCTATAATCACCTGTAACTGTGGTGCGATACCTGAATCTTTGCCCTGCAACGTTGCCAAATGAGCCATTTTCGGTTGGTCGCAGGTCAAACCTTTTGTAGTCATTTTCAGCCTTAATGGTGTGATATATGGATCTGAATGGTTGTTTGCATAAAGGGCATTCTGCTTTGTTCTTTGACCACTCACGGACACAAAGGAAGCAAAACTTATGTAAGCACACATTTAGGTAAGATATGTTTTTGAAGTGATCCAGGCATATAGGACATTTTGATTCTGGAGATGCTTCCTTTGATATTGTTTTGTGTAACACAACACTAGTTGAATCCTTCAGGAGACCCTCTTTAGTCTCTGTTTGCGCCATAGTCTGAAAGAAGCAAAAGCGTTGTAGATTTGTGAAATCATATTTTGACGGCTTTGCTTAGAAATACTTCCAAAAAAGTGAGATGAATGCTAAAAAGACGCTACAAAAGCGCAGAGTATTCGTTAAAATAAACGAATTGTTTACGGTAGAATTGTTTAAACATCAATACATTTATCAATCATATCAATGAATTTGTTTCTTGTTTTTAAAAAAATATTGAAAACTAAAGTAATATCTTCACATTTATTATTTTTCTCAAATCATGTCGGCAATTATAGACCAATTGATTATAAGTGCAAATCAGTTGCGGACGTAACGTTGATGTTCTTAATAACAGTAAAAGAGCAGGAATTAGTTTGATACTTACTCAGTCCTTGTTTTGGTGAAATTGCCGTAATCCGCTGACTCGTTTGTATTAAATCTCCGTAAAATACAAAAAGTAAAAAAACAGTAATTATGTACTCCATATGGTACGTGTTGACCTGGAGTAGCTCAAGTTAAAAAGTGACAAAATATGTGATATATATATACAAATTAAAATGCTTTACACTAGGTGTATAACGTAAAAAAGTTGTCGGTTCTGTCGGTTGACAGAGGCAAGGAAATGATAACACACATTTCGGAAGCACTATGTTCTTAAACATTCATCCCCTTCCTGTTTGCCTAATTCAAAATAAAAGTCATCCGCTTTAACTGATCAAGCGGCATTGGATGAACAATTATTTAAAAAACCTTACCTTGTACATTTTGAAATACGTTTAAATACATGAATACTAAAATGTGCTATTGTTGATTAAACAGCGTTAAGATAATACTTTATTTATACAAAGGGAAAAGTATAAAAAATATGCATGAAAATAATACACTGTAAAAATAATGTCAATACTTTGCTGACTTTATATTACCAACGTCACAAAAACATGTCAGCAGTCTTCCAGTTACCAGGAAAATTCCAATGGTGTAGAATTAGATTAAAATCTTGCGTTGGAGTACCGCAGTTCAGGCTGGGAAGGCCTGTTCTCCTCTGGCAGATTAACACAATGCTGATGCAACTAGACAAATGATAAATACTGTTTGTTGAAGTTAACCAAGCAGTTAAATCGAAATATTAATAAATAATCCATTCATTGTTTGCTTACTTGCTTATACTTTATTCATTGATTTGTGATGACATTAAACTTCTGGCCAGATAAGAGGTTACTAGTGTCTTACTTATCTTGCTCCATCACCATCACAAATTTCCATTGCCATCTGGTTGATGCAGGCTACAGCTGTGATCTTCATTTGGTGGAATGAGGCTGAGCATCTGGCTTACCTGGAGCCAGGGACGTCATGCACCCCTTTTTTAAGGGGGCACAGTGTGCACAACACACAAAAACATATACAGGTGCTGGTCATATAATTAGAATATCATCAAAAAGTTGATTTATTTCACTAATTCCATTCAAAAAGTGAAACTTGTATATTATATTCATTCATTACACACAGACTGATATATTTCAAATGTTTATTTCTTTTAATTTGATGATTATAACTGACAACTAATGAAAATCCCAAATTCAGTATCTCAGAAAATTAGAATATTACTTAAGACCAATACAAAGAAAGGATTTTTAGAAATCTTGGCCAACTGAAAAGTATGAACATGAAAAGTATGAGCATGTACAGCACTCAATACTTAGTTGGGGCTCCTTTTGCCTGAATTACTGCAGCAATGCGGCGTGGCATGGAGTCGATCAGTCTGTGGCACTGCTCAGGTGTTATGAGAGCCCAGGTTGCTCTGATAGTGGCCTTCAGCTCTTCTGCATTGTTGGGTCTGGCATATCGCATCTTCCTCTTCACAATACCCCATAGATTTTCTATGGGGTTAAGGTCAGGCGAGTTTGCTGGCCAATTAAGAACAGGGATACCATGGTCCTTAAACCAGGTACTGGTAGCTTTGGCACTGTGTGCAGGTGCCAAGTCCTGTTGGAAAATGAAATCTGCATCTCCATAAAGTTGGTCAGCAGCAGGAAGCATGAAGTGCTCTAAAACTTCCTGGTATACGGCTGCGTTGACCTTGGACCTCAGAAAACACAGTGGACCAACACCAGCAGATGACATGGCACCCCAAACCATCACTGACTGTGGAAACTTTACACTGGACCTCAAGCAACGTGGATTCTGTGCCTCTCCTCTCTTCCTCCAGACTCTGGGACCCTGATTTCCAAAGGAAATGCAAAATTTACTTTCATCAGAGAACATAACTTTGGACCACTCAGCAGCAGTCCAGTCCTTTTTGTCTTTAGCCCAGGCGAGACGCTTCTGATGCTGTCTGCTGCTGACCAACTTTATGGAGATGCAGATTTCATTTTCCAACAGGACTTGGCACCTGCACACAGTGCCAAAGCTACCAGTACCTGGTTTAAGGACCATGGTATCCCTGTTCTTAATTGGCCAGCAAACTCGCCTGACCTTAACCCCATAGAAAATCTATGGGGTATTGTGAAGAGGAAGATGCGATATGCCAGACCCAACAATGCAGAAGAGCTGAAGGCCACTATCAGAGCAACCTGGGCTCTCATAACACCTGAGCAGTGCCACAGACTGATCGACTCCATGCCACGCCGCATTGCTGCAGTAATTCAGGCAAAAGGAGCCCCAACTAAGTATTGAGTGCTGTACATGCTCATACTTTTCATGTTCATACTTTTCAGTTGGCCAAGATTTCTAAAAATCCTTTCTTTGTATTGGTCTTAAGTAATATTCTAATTTTCTGAGATACTGAATTTGGGATTTTCATTAGTTGTCAGTTATAATCATCAAATTAAAAGAAATAAACATTTGAAATATATCAGTCTGTGTGTAATGAATGAATATAATATACAAGTTTCACTTTTTGAATGGAATTAGTGAAATAAATCAACTTTTTGATGATATTCTAATTATATGACCAGCACCTGTATATCTGATTGATATATGAATCTTCTTCCCAGTAAAACTATAAATTATGTACATTTTGAAGGTAAATGCATCAGTCTGGTGTATTTTGAGAACAAATATCTTGTATACAATTTTGTGCTATAGTAGTAAAAGAGTCATTGTTTGCATACAAATGAAAATAGAGCAAAAAAAGCAAATAAAAATGAAGCAAAGTGGTTCCCCTTTGTTAAACTGCCTTTAATACAGATTTATTATCCATTACAAAATTCCTTCCATTATGAAACAAAAATATATAATGCAGTATAATACATAATATAATCATTTAAGTGCATATATTTCTTAATATATGAAAGTGTCAATTCTTTATGTATTATTGTATAGTATTGTATATATTATTTTAATTAATATACCACTCTATGTATTTCCAAATCTATATTCAATTATTTCATATATTATTGATTTAATTTAGAGGAAAATATATTTTCTTTAAAAGTATTGTCAGTCTTTGCACCCTGAAATTGAACTGTAACATAAAAGTTATTCACTTTAAACGACGCTACCTATATGCCAACTGGCAATATGTGTGTTCGACTTCGCAGACTACACCAACGTATAGCAAGAGCCATTTCAAAGCATGTGGAGCAGTCTGGTCTCACAGTAGTTTGTGACACTTTTAAGTCAAAACCCCGGGTCCAGTTCTCGCACCAGCGTTTGGTCGCGGGGTCTAAATGAAAGTGGGTGACAAATTCTTTGGCTAAACGACGGCGCATACTAGCATAGAACGAGTCTGAAAGTCTTGTTTCGAGGACGCGGGTCTACTGTGTCCGTGAGCCGAGCTCCCGACCGAGCAGACGCTGATTACATCATTAACCAGCACTGTTGCTTCTGTCGCCGGATTGATAAATGCTAAACTCCTGTAGGTGATCAAAACGTCGAAAATCTCCAAAAGAGGACGAGGGTGCAGCTCATAACTTATATGGTGTTTTCCTATAGAATCGTGCAACTGATTAATAGATGTCTAACTGTCATTTGGAGGTTGCAAATTAACTGTTCAAAAATCTGTCCCCTCTGTTTGAATGGGCATGACGCCTCTGCCTGGAGCTGGGATAAGCATGAGGCCAAAGTAGGAAAATTAAGTATGACCTTTTAATTTTTTATGTTCTGGGAATCATGAAAAGGCCAGAAATTTGCAACCTGTGTTTTCAGTTCATGTAAGAATGTCTAGAGGTCTGACCAATTTGGTCTGTATTAAGAAAATGTAAACTCTCAAACAAAACCTGAACAACCAACATTATCAGTTTACAACAGCATATCAAAATAAAAAGAATTTATTTATTGTCAAATTACTGTCAGCATACTTATTAAAAAAAACAGGATGAACAGGAAAAGTAAAACCAGTATTTCATAACCACAAACATTTCCTTAAAATGAACAACACTGGTCAATAAGAGGCTGGTGATGGAAATGTTAATCTGGTATTTTGATGTTTGTTAAGCAAAATGGGCCACAAAAAGAAAGTTTTGGACAATTTTTAAAGGGCTGGACTTTTTAATAAAGTTTATTTGGATAGATGAATCCATGTTTAAGATGTAATAATAAAACCTAAACCTGAATAAAAGCTAAAATTCAAGTTATTAATAAAATTCAAGTTAAAATAAAGACGTGACGAACTGTTTTCACTGTAAATTGAAGTTTTTTTGATCAACATAAAACAAAAAAACACACAATTTATTTAAATAGTATTTTATTCAGCACTGCAGTATCTTAAGACAATAACAAGCAGACTTCATGATTATTGTTTACTGTTCACAGATCAGGCTTCTCCTCATAGTGACAAATGCAAGATGTTCTTTGGCTATCCAGGTAAGGTTTACATCCCAAGTGCATGACAGCATCAAAGAGCAAAGTCACTGCTGATTCACAGGCTGTGTAAAAAAAAGATTTTAAAATCTCAGCATAATGTATAAGTGCAATCAGGATAAAATGGGCGACGGTCTAGTAAAGTTAAGTTTAAAAATATGTTTTATATGTTTAAAAAAGTTGTATACTAGTTTCATAAAATAAGACATTATTTAAGCAATATTTGAAATTACCTTGTACACCCTGAGACAAGCCTAGTGTTTTTTGGAAATTCCTACAGATAGACTCAAGGCAGACTTGGAATTGGTTATCACAGTATTTTTTTTCTTTCCCACAAGTATCATAGCAGTTATCGTGCTCATTGCAACATCTGGTCATAGATGGGATACCAATATCAAACTGCATCCAACAATGACAAAAGTAAAAAGAAGTATTATTGATATAAGTAACATTCAACTTTAAAGCAAACATTTATTTATCCCCTCACTTCAGAAGCCCAGAATTGCAGTAATAAAAATGGTACATATTTAGCACAATATAAATATTTTCCTTCCTCACCTGAAATCCAAATACTGGTGAACCACATCCATTGGGTGGAGGTGGCTTGTAGTTAGGGCGAGGAATTGGTATGTACCCTATAAAGAGTATTAAATTGAACCAATGAGGGGATATTTTTAACCCATTGTTTAATTATGGCTGACAAATGATTATTGATCATATAAATATTTATATACCTTATAGAATCAGTCGAAACAAGAGAATCAAATAATAAAAAAGAAAATATAGACAATGTTATAGTGTTAATGAAATAGTTAGTCTTTAAAATCATGACCGACCATCACTACACGTGTATCGACACTGTCCATCTGAACCTCCGATCATGTCCATAGCCAAATTAAGGTATTTGTCTATCCCGTGTATCCCGTTCCGGATGGTTTTTAAAGTCTTTCTCCAGTCTGGAGGCTCAGGATCCTGTTCTTCATGAAATCCATTAGCTTCATTAGCAACAATCACTAATCCAAATGTCAAGAGAAGTTGTAACGCCAGAAATGATGACATGACAGGACATAGTCCATCAAAAATCAAATAACTTTACCTGTTGGCCCGTTTCACTTTTATTTACAAACCTTGTGTGTGAGCTGGGAAAATGTTGCACTTATTAATAGTAACAACAAAGCTTAGATTACGAACAAATCGACGGGAGACAGCAAAGTAAATGTTGCATAAAGTGTTTCATTTTGTAATCCGCATGCGCACACATTTTTTCCGCTCACAGCACAAATGTCACTGAATGCATAATAAAAGTCCTCAATACAAGAAAATTGATGATAAAAAGTGTTAAAGTGATAGAATTCTGTCATCATTCACTCAGCATCATGTCATTTCATACCTGTATAAATTACTTTGTTCTGATGAACACAGAGAAAGATATTTGGAAGAATGTTAGCAATTTTCAATTCTGTGACATTATTGACTGCCATTGTAGGAAAAATTAAATGGTTGTCAAAGGTGCCCCAGAACTGTTTGTTTTCCTAAATTCTTCAAAATATCTCACTTTGTGTTCAACAGAACAAAAAAAGAAGATACAATCTTTTTTCCTACTATGGTAGTGGATGTCACAGAACTAAGAAAGGGCTAACATTCTTACAAATATCTTTCTTTGTGTTTAACAGAACAAAGAAATATATATAGGTTTTAAATAACCTGAGGGTGAGTAAATGAATTAAGTATTTTCATTTTGGGGTTAACTATCCCATTACATGTCTACTTGTCAGAAAAAAATCTCTGGACTCCAGAATTAGCTGGAGAAGTGAGGTAAAAAATCCAAATCTCATTTTAAAGTTTATGTGTGTAACATAACAATAGGATTATCTTATAATATTGATAACAAAAGTAACTAATTACATCATTACTGAACAGATGAAGCATTAGGTTTTTATTTGTGAATTAAATGGTGCTGTTTTCATCATTGCTGAGTAAGTATCTTATAAGTACATGTAAGATACATGATATAAGTCATAGCAAAAGCATTCAGAATCAATAATCTTTATTGACATAATATACACACAAAATTTTACAATAGAAGCAGATTTTCAGAACATAATATGGCATGTTTAATGATGACCATGGGAATCTGCTTCAGGAAGGTCTGGGACAACTTCTCCAGTTTCCAAAACAACGTCTCCCTGAAAAACATGCGGGGCAAAAAATATGTGTGAGGAAGTTCAAAAGAATCAAATACAGAATAATGGTTTGTTCATCTGACAGCAAAGAAGGTAACTAAACATGTAATGTAAAATTTAAAAATTATTAAAGGTGTCCATTTATGTTGGTCTTATACACTACCAGTGAAAAGTTTTAGAACACAATATCTGAAAATAGATTTGTAGAAAAAAATGAATTCAGCAAAGATAAACTTTTCTTCATTACAAAACCATTTTTTTTAATAAAGATGTTTTTGAAATGGATGTTTTGACTGAATAATGAAGAAAGAACAGCCAGTAAGATCACAGAATAGATGGGAACTACTTCACTCACAGTGACTACAGTAAAAATGATAAAATATAACAAGCTTTTGATTTAATATAAATAAGTGTTCTAAAACTTTTGACAGGTAGTGTTTATTTATGCATTTAGCAGACACTTTATTACACAGCATGTGTGTTCCCAGGTTCAAATATACTTACAGGGAACAGCCTGGGTTTTAAATCAACAATTCCATATGGCATTTTCTGTGAAAAAAAAACATCAGCCATTATTGAGCTATACATTTCAGTATGATAATGATCAACCAAAGCAAAAACACACTGTAACTTGTCACACCTTGCTCATACAATCCCTTTGTACACTTTAGTACAACTGTGTGTAAAATATTTTAATCATATTCGATGACTGAATTTTAAAATGTGCATATCTATAACTAATCAATGTTAAACATCTTGTTGCATTTTTGGGACAAGTCAAATTTTGTCATGCATGATTATTGATTAAAAAAACTATGTTTCTTCAGTCTACACTTATTTCACACCAATTAATATGTGTCCACTGTAGGGCTGTGCGATTTGGGGAAAATATCTAATTGTGGTTTTTTTGACAGACATTGCGATTGCGATTTGATTTGCGATTTTAACTTTTCTAATTCAAGCCTCAGCTCAATATTGTTGTGTGGAGCACAGTATGGGTATAATTACCCTGCTGAAAGAAAACAACAAAAAAAACATTACAGAAATTCTAATTGTTTCCATTAAAACCATTACAAAATTCATTTTTGTAGTGTGTTTTGGGCATTATTCAAATCGGGCTTACTGTTGTTCAATTGGTTCCCAGCTTCAAGATTACATCACACCAATAGAATCCAAATACCAGTGTACACTATTATAGTTTCCATTAAAACAAATACAACTCCCATTGTAACCCTTAAATCCATAACATTTTCTATTGTGTTAGTGAATTATTAAAATAGTTCATAGGTTACATAGGCTGATTTATTATTTTTTAAGTATGTGGGATTTTTTAAAACAAGTAGAAAATGTGCTGAATGTTTAATTTCATCCAAGTGAAATTAGCAAAACAGTTAGATAGAATTTACATTTGTTTGAAACGCGGAGCTAGGCGTGAGTTGACACAGGGTGCGCGCGTGCGTCAAGGCAACAGGCTGTGTGTGCGCATCAAGTTTAAACGGCTCGTCCGCGAGACGCGCAACGCGGGGCAGAGACGTGCGAGTATGAAACAGGCTATGTGTGCGCATCAAGTTTAAACGGCTCGTCCGCTAGACGCGCAACACGGGGAAGAGTCGCCCGAGTATGAAACAGGCTATGTGTGTGCATCAAGTTTAAACGGCTCATCCATGAGACGAGCGAGTATGAAACGGGCTATGTGTGCGCGTCAAGTTTAAACGGCTCGTCCGCAAGACGCGCAACGCGGGGAAGAGAAGCGAGTATAACACAGGCTGTGTGTGCCGTCTTCTGAATTGGATGGTTCTTTAGTATTTATTTGCCTAATATGATCGATCTGACTCTGCAGATGCCATAATAACACACCCTCTCTCTCTCCCGCTTTCTGTTTTTTTTTTTTTGATTAGGCATAACGTAGGTGCGCTCACTCTGTTGGTTAGCAAGAATGCCACTCAAAGCGGGCTTGGAACAGACGCGTTTCCTACATTTCACATCGTTTCCACATCGCAGCCTCTTGCGATTAGCAAATCGCAACGTCTCACATTGCGATTCGATTTCGATTAATCGTTCAGCCCTAGTCCACTGCATCAATCCTTTTCCATAAGTAATCATTCTATTTTAAAACCGCATGATACATGAACAGGGCTGCGTTTCCCAAAAGCATGGTAACCTTAAGTTGATCTTAGAACCATTGTCACCAATGGAGCTACGATCATTGTAAGCTTACGATGCTTTTTGGAGAAACAGCCCAGTACAATATAAATATTCTATTCTATTTTATAATATTTTTAGAAAAGAAAAGAAAAGATTATGCAAAAAAAAGTTATATTGCAACATGTTAACTCTAAATTGCCCTTTATCTATACATGAATTAACCATGGTTTTACTACTTACTATAGTAAAATCACTACAGTAACAACAATTATATGATGCTCTCACCACAGTAAGCACAGTTTAACCAGAGAAAAATAAATGGTAAAAAAACAATAACTACAAGCCCAAAAACGTGTCTGTTAAAAATGTATCTGAAAAGAAATGTGGAACTCGTCACACCGGTCTCAAGCTAGTTATACGACTATTTTTGGCAAATAAATGTTGCATTAAATTTACGATTTACAGTTTGAACTAATGTCATTTGAACTCGTTCTAATTTCAGTTCTGGGTCGGATTTGTGTCACTCCATGTAATGCCTGCCTACTATGAAGGTAAAATGATGCCAAAAAGATTTGCATGAGCAGGATAACATTTGTGAAAGTGTACAGGACATTGCAAGCATAAAATAAAGACATTTATACATTTGCAAAAGACTTATTTTACATACACAAAGACAGGCTCTGCACAGTGAATCCATTTTGCAGTTCATAACACCATTGTATTTGCAGACACAGCTCGATACAGACTTGTAGAGGTGGGCGGAATGGCCAAAAATCTATTTCACGGAATGAGAAATTTTATTTCACGGTAATGATATATTTCATGAAACAATCTCCCATTATAATTCTATATTTTATACCTCATTTTTCTTAGATTGATTTAACTAATTTATTTATTACAGTTCATTTAAATGCTCACCATAGTTAAAATGTAGGCAAGTTATGAAAATGTACTAAAGATATCAAATTAAGTTCTGATAATCAGATGTATTATTTATTCATATTTATCTTCTGGCTATATCATATGTATACAGTAGGAAAATAGACAACATATATAACAATAAAGTATGAATATGCACAAACAATGAGAGTACAGTATATGACTAGTGTTATAAACTGGTGTTCATGGGGTCTGTACTGTAGGTCTTTATCGCTCTTCACTCTCTATTAGATGAGCAATTTTAGTGTGTTGCGACTCTCTGTCTTTAGGTTTGTTTATTCTCGGGCTTGTTTTTGCACTGCAAGTCTCTGGTGACTCCTCACGCGTCTCCCAAAACTGGAGGTAGAAGCGCGTCACATCAAAGCGCTCGCGAGCATCATCGCGCATTTCAACGCAAGTTTCACCTTGGCTCGCCTGAAGTTAAACTTTATAAAACTATTAACAGCTTTTCAAAACAACCTGACTTCTGAAATATGTGTTGAGAATGAGCTTTTTTAAATGCTGGAGCAGATCGCTGCACGAGCACTGCGGGTGAGAGAAGCGCCGGACTGGAGCGGATCACTAAACTACAGACTGAAAGAAGGTCAAAAGAATGTTTGATACGTTCATTTGTTACGGGTGGATTAATTTATTAGTTTTTTTCAGAATAGCGCCTAATTTGCAGAGCGCCGAGTTAACCACGCCTACTTATTTACATTCCGCGGAATACACGGAATAGAAAAATCTCTTAAGGTTGACATTTTATTCCGCGGTAACACAATATTCCGTCATTCCGCCCAGCCCTACAGGCTTGCAATGCTTTTGGCTGTATTTCAGCGCAAAAAAAACGTGTCAAAAGATAACGTGTAAGCGTGTAAAAACAGAGGTCAAAAGAATACAGATCATATTTATTTGGCATTAATATAAAGTTGCAGTTTCACAACACATGAAATACACTTACAAAAAATGGTACAATGCTGCGAAACTTTCCCTTGCAGCTTAATTTACACCTTTAAAAACATTTTTGTGCATGCAAATTTATTTTATGCTTGCAATGTCAAGTACACATTCACAAATGCTATCCTGCACATGAAAACCTTTTTGGCATCGTTTTACCTTCATAGCCTACGTTCCATTTGCAACGCTGCAAGACAGCAGACTAGACCATCTGACCAATCAGATCTGAGTAGGCTGACAGAAAGGAGGGGATTAGACAGACAGATGAATCGCCGAACGAATCATTTGAGAGTCAGTCAAGAAGTAAGGTAATAACTGCCTATTATTAGAAAATGTAAGTGTTTTCACACCGTGTATGTACGTAAACTGTTGGACACTCCATAAACCAAAGTAGGACCTTAAAAATCACAAAATAATTACTCTTTTAAATAAGCAATAACTTGCAGTGAGCAAGGCCTATTTTTAATAATCACTAACAAGTTTTGTCTGAAAACATGTCCCTTACAGGTTCCATTTCAGATAAAAGGTATAACACCGTATTGCAGCTCACGTTTCAAAGCCTAGCTGAGGTAGTGTTGTTTGGATTATCTATCCATTATACACATTTTTCCCTTTGGGGGTACACAGTTTATATACATATGTCTGTGGAACCAATGCGTCTCAGGACGGCTATAAACTTACAGCGACGTGGTACTTCATGTAGTAGTGCACAACCCATGCAGGAATGAGAAGGCGCGTGACAGCAAACACACCAGCATTATAAGCTTTAAAAGTCTTGATACAAAACGAGAAAAAGAGAAGATGGCATGTTATAATGCTATTTTGCAGTTATTGTATTCACAGTTCAATGCAAGTAACCAAAAACCTATACATAACGCATTTTACTTTAGAATTTGATTTGCGTTGGTTTTGAGTATATAGACAAACTCACGTATAATCTCCAGAGCGTCTTGGGCTCCAGGAATCCAGCCCAGAATCGGGCGATGCGGCCAGGTGGTTTGGGTGCAGTGACAGGCTCTCGAGAAGTGAGCTCCTGATCTTTCAGCCACTGTCGCCGAAGCTTTATCAACTGCTCATATCGGAGCTTTTCATCCGCTGTGTATCCAGTCATCCTAATTTTACTACACTTTCCAAACTAAAGCAGAATTCACAACAATGACATCTAAGAGGACAAACCTCCCAGAGTGCACTGCGAACGCCACAAAAATATCTGTTTTCTTTTCACAGCGACTCCTACGGACCTGGAGTAAAATAACACACAGAACGTTAAAGCGATAGTTCACCCAAAAATGAAAATTGTCATCATTTACTCACCCTCTCATTTCAAGCCTGTATGACCTTCGTTCTTCCACAGACCACAAAATTAGATATTTTCAAGAATGTTGTGAAAACGAACAACAGTTAGTTGCAGAATTTATATTTTTGGGTTAACTATCCCTTTAATATTCCAAGCATGTTAATGTCAACATATACCTGTTTTTTTTTCAAATTGTAAATAATGACTGTGTGCAACCAATATTTATAAAACATTTTAATATTTATATTACAATACAAGAATACATAATACCTTAAAGTGTGGGCTCAAACACAGCCAGCACCAGGTAAATATGTGTACACATAGAGACACACACAATGAAAAAAACATTATAATATGATACAACATTTGAATGCATATTACTTGTTTTCTAAAAGGAAATCTGTTCACAGGTTTCTGGCACAGAACCCTCCCTTCTTCTCAGTCAAGCACTGCAGGTTATAAGCTCCTCCTTTTCACGCTAACATTAAGGTTAACTCATGCCAAAATGCAAGGGTCCTCTAAGCTATAAAAAAACTCGCTGACCTGTCAACAAAATGCTACATGAACACAAAAAAAGGAGCAGAGGAGAAGCAAAGTGGTCAGAAAATATAGATAACAAATCTAGTATCTAAAGATATAGATCCAAAATGACACCATATTCCTCCCAAAATAGGGAGCAGTTAGAAAAATTAAAGTAAAATAAAATATCTCCATTACTTTTTTCATAAACAGTTCTTTTAGTGCTTTTATGTGTATACAAATGGTAATAGTAATATTTCAAATCTCTATTTTTGGTCACTATTCTGTTTTCAATAGCATGTACTGCCAAACTCCTGTCTTCTTCCCACCCAGCTTTCCCTCTGCATTGACTTAATCTGACTGTGGTTTGTGGACTGCTTGATCATATTATTTTCTTTTTGCAAAGTGACAGAACACACATCGAAGATGCTTGGACAACTGCATTTTTTTGTCTGCTGACATTTTAGTGTTTCAAACCCTTCAAAAACCCTGCAGCCAATAAATAGTCTGTCTCAAATGAATTGCTTTCATCACACAAGAAACTGACTTTTAGCTTGACTTCACATGCCAAGGCACGTTATTTATTAGTTAATGCCAATGAAAGCTAAAATTTTATAAAATCTCACGTGTAACACACAATTCCAATTCTGTAAACTTCCAACTACACCTTGTTAATGAGAGGTTCTGTGCAAGAGGTTTTTTGTCACTTGATCAACATACTGGTACACATTGAAAATAATATTTTTGCTACAACAGTCAGGTATATCCATGACATAAATGTAAACTCTTCATGAAAACGTAGATTAAAAAAAGTTTTGCTCCATTCTTTCAGTGTTTGAAAACAATGGAGAGGTACAAATGAATACAACAATAAAATCAAAACGCAATGAGTTGGTCACAATATGCACCATAGTATCGAATCAGTGCTGTTTACAATTATATACCTTGTAAAATGAAAGACATATCCATATTGCTGTATTTTAGCTCCTATAGGGAGAAGATCCAATACTATGATCACCTCCATCACACTTTAGATTAAAACATAAACTGTTGGTAACAGGGGAGAGGGAGGCGGTGTTGAGCTGCCATTAATGATTGATTCTGATGCTCTTCTCCCAAGGTCTTCCACTTCATTATTTGAAATACAAAACACTCAGGCATGGAAGAATTCCAATGAAATAAGCTGGTGATGATAGTTGCACTGCATGAGCTGCCATGAGAGAGATGATCAGTGTTCTAGATGTGTATCACATGGATTGCAGGGCAGGCAAAAAAACAACAGGCTTTCAGAAAATAAAGAGTTGGAATTCATCACTATTCTGAGGCCTGAGGATGGCAGTTGTGGATCTGACCAAGGTTGGAGGGATGTGTCAAGAAGACATGGGTAGGAACAGGGATATGACATGTCGCCAAGGCACAACATGACAGTGGAAGATCTTTGGGACAAATGCCAGAGTTCCTCCAAAAAAAAAAACAAGCCTGGCCTTGTAGTCAATCATTTTCAAATATTTATACTATTTATATATAAATATACTCTTCTCTATTTTTTATCAAGGAACATTTAGGAAAATATAATACAAAAGTTAATATAGAAAATATAGACTCCACTTGCTAACATCACTTTAAGTGACCAATACATCTTTTGGCTTTCTTTTTTCAAATGTACATTAGTTTTTTGTATTTTCTTTGCTTTTATCGATCAAACACATTTTGCAAACTAGGTCTCTTTGCAAAGTGTTGGAAGCCCCAGCTAAGAAATCTCTTAGGCTACAGAATATTGCACACTGAATTCCAAATATACTGCTGTAGACCCCAAATAGAGGGCTTCTAAAGTTATTGCATGTAAAAGTAAAAGTTACAAGGAAAAGATTAAAAGCTAAATTAAAAGCAATGATATTTTGTGGCACTACCAACACATTGTCAAAGAGCTTTTCACACTCCTTCACTGTAACATGCACAGTTTTGACTTGTCTGTTTGAGTGCTGGCCACACACACACACACACACACACACACACACACACACACACACACACACACACACACACACACACACACACACACACACACACACACACACACACACACACACACGCACGTACACACAAACACGCACGCACACACACACTAAGAAAATTTACTCGGACCAAAATGCTTTATGGTCAATGTGTACTTTAGTTCAGGAGCAAGTGAGAGAATTTAAATGAATAGGCCTGCTCATCTTCCCATGTCTTTTAGGTTTCATCCAGAATCATTTCACTGCATAAGAAAGCCATGGCTTTCCATGTTTATTGCTACATCTTTTACTACTGAGGGAGGGAAACAGATTCTGTGTGATATATTCAGACTGAACCTTTTTTGCATCTGTTGCTGCTAAGTGCTTTTAGTAAACATTCAATTATTCAATTAACCATTAGTCATTCTTTCAATTTCTAGAAGTGCCCTAATGTTCTTTCACTTCTTCTCCAGTTGTCGGTTATTGTTTGTAATGCCATCACGTGCTGTTTTAAGAACCACACAAGGATCAGATTCGGTTTAAAGCCATTAAGAAAATAATGTAAATGCACACAACAATTTTCTCTGCTATTTCAACAAGCACACATACAAGCTGTATTCCAAAACTATTGAGCTGCCTTGTAATATGCCTTGTTTTAGCACCATGCATATCCTTTGCAGACCGGGCAAACTGTAGAATGTACTGCACTCACTTTTCTATATGGACTGAGTAGAGAAAATCGTCCAACAGAAATATTTTTTTTATCTTGTACTGAATAGTGTTGATGATGACAAATCATCTGCTTGTTCTGCTTATTAGAGAATCATGGATCCCTAACAACCTTTTATCTTATTTTTTGTGGCTCTGACAGCGAACTGCGACATCTTTTTTACATTAGCCGTCTTTTTATGCATGCATGAACGATAACAAGAAGCTGCCTATGCCGGGTATATCAGTTTAGTCACTTTTGAGGTTCCATTCCAGTTAAAAGGTAGCTGCCTGTGTAGAGAGCAGAAAGCAAGACAGCTCACTAGGTTGTGGAAGAAAGCCACAGTTTCTCACACCCAAAAAGACAAGTCAAAATGGCATTATCACACTACATATGTTCCCACTAAAACTGCAGATTGCTTGTCAATGTGTTCCTGTGTGATGGGGTGGTCTAATATAAGGCATTATGTAAGGGCTGGGAGGAAAGAGAGTTTTCTGAGGAGTGTAAATCACGCGAAGAGGTTCAGCCAGTTGTTTCCTGCCAGCTGGGAGAGGCTGATGTGCACATTGGAGGTCAAACACTGTTGCGTTGTGGCAGAACCTAGCAGATATGAGCCTGTAATCTGTGGGAATGTGAATGGTGGCCTCCGTCGCTGGAGCTGCTCTGCAGGCTGTAGTGGTCTTCTCCATCGCTAACACTGTCCACACTATCACCTTCACCTGGCGTGAATTCCATCCCCTCAATGTCAACGTCCACCTCTGTACACACAGAAATACAACAGTGACTTACACCGCATATGTGACTTACATCTCTTATAAGTAGGTTACTGTTTAAAATGTGTATTCTTTTAGGGTTTTTTTTCTTTAAAAATAATTTAATTTCTTGATTCTTCATTAAGTATAAAAATCTAGATTAATGATTGTTAATGCATTTCACAGCATTTGTATATACAGTATACTGTATGTATTCCTATGCAAAGGAAACATGACATAATTTTTATTAATTTGCAATTTTACTACTGAAAACAGAAAACATGTCAGCAGTGCTGTACCTTGCTCAGAGTCGGTGGAGATGGTGGAGCCCATGCTGTCTGTGCGAAGACGCTCTAAGCCCTGTACAGAAAGCTGCTCCACGCGTCGTTTAAGGTAGCGATGTTCTCTCTGCAGTTGCTCTTTAACATTAACAGCCTTTCTGTCCTGTTCCTCCAGCTTCTGCAAAGCACATGTTTCCACTGATCAAAACACAAAGACACCAAGCTGCATGATATGCATCAACCAGTCCGGCTTACTATGCAAACGGCAAGAAATCAATCAAATCAATAAAAACAATATAAAAACTGTACAAAAATTGATGAAGCCAAATCTATGCATTACTGCAGGAAACAAGACAGGTTGATATTCTGTTCCAAACTGTTTTTTTTCATGGACTGTAGGTGAGAGTGACACTTTCCATTCCACCGAGGTTTTCATGGGACAGAAATACAGAAAATTGGCTGGACATTGTTAATTATTGTCTTGCCATCAGGTCTTGAGAAGAAAATGGCTTTACACATTTTTTGCCTGGGTATGACCTAACATAATCCCAACATGCTAATGAGCCAGATGTCCTGTATAAATTGTTATAAGTATATTTTGTTTGTCTGCAACATGCAAAGAGATTAAAACTCATCTCATGGGAAAGTACGTTGCCATCTCTGTTGTCGGGAATCGTGGGTCATCTGAGTTTCAACATCAGGGTAATGTATACTTCCTGTAGACAGTTCCTTATTAACTTCCTCTCTGACTGTAACTGCGCTGAGCAGCTCTAACCTCTTTATGTCAGTGCAAAGCGAAACACAGTCTTAAAGATGCTGATTTGTTTGTACCTTGATGTGCATTTTGGCGCGTTTGAGCAGGCTCAGTGTGGTGTGACGGGTGCTCTCAGGTCCCAAAGGCACAAGCTGTTTCAACTGTTCCAGGTACAATCGCAGTTTGGCACGTCTGCAACAAATCAAGAACAAGTTGGAGGAGTGGACTATTACACTGGGATATAAATACAGAGAATTTGCTTATTTAGGGAGCTGGTTGTGATGGCCCTCTAACACATAAATTGCAGGTTTAAAGCCTTTGAAGCAAGAGTGACTGTAGAACTGGATTACTAGAGATTTGCAATTGTGCCCTCATATGTAAGAGGTCTGTCCCTGCAATTAATGTGAAGGAAACCAGCTAAACATCTGATTTCTGGGACACTATCAGGCACAAAGAGGCTATGGGCTCCATACGTCTGTTTTAGCTATAAAAACAATTTATTTAAATTGAGAATTTTTATGAAATATCTGAAAAATATCTGAATCGGCATATAGTTACTAAAATGAGTATTGCAAAAAAAATGTGCAGATCCCCATTTTAAATATGAGCTATACCTACAATAAATAGCCACATGATTTTTTTGCTAAATAATATTATGCATATGATTTTCAAAACTAACACAATACTATCAAAGATGTCATTCTCTAAATTTTGAAAAACATTCAACTTGTTATTTTGATGACTTAACACTGGACTTAACAAATTTAAACCACAACAACAATAGTCAACAATACATCACAAAATGCTTAATGTTTGCTTTCAAAATAATAAAAACGCATGGATATGATCAATAACTGTAAGATCTGGAGAAAATTCCGCTTTGGCCCAAAAAGGCAAGTGACTTTCTCATTGGTCCCTAGGCCTTACATGACCATTGAGTCCTGTCTTAACAAATCAGAGTCGTCTCTCTCACTCTCTCACACACTGGTTGTGTCCAAAATCGCATACTGTGACAGTACGTATTGAATTTAAATAAGTACCTACCTATCGGCCATTAAAACAGTACATTCTATATAATATGAGTGGGTGTAGTATGAAAACGTTTAGGACATACTGCGTCCGCCATATTTTATGGTCATGTGACCCGTATTCTCTTTGACCGATGACGTTTTAACAACAACCTATATGTGAGCGTTTATAAAAACATAATTTAGCCACGAGAAATTCATTTATTCATTTAAAAACGGACGTCCGCCTTAAAGTTTCCATTATATTTATTTGATTTACTTTTTAAATTTGACAATTGCTCAGCTCCCTCCATACTCAAGAATCTATGTAAGCGATTTCGGACCGCAGCCACTGTCTCTCTCTACAACACACACATCACACACACACACACACACACACACACACACACACACACACACACACACACACACACACACACACACACACACACACACACACACACACACACACACACACACACATATAACTGCTTACCTATTCACCTGTTATTGCCTGAATGTCTGTCAAGTTCTGTATCATAGTCTTTGCAACAGTATTTTGTGAAGCACAAACAGCATCAGATCTGCAACGCTTCCTGTTACATCTGTTAACCACCAGACAACCACAGCCTAACAAATATGCACATCAACACTACAACATCAAAAGAGCTAAATAATGGAGACCTTAATCGTAACTCTAAAACATGTAATTAGTACAATATGAAAAGAGTTTAATGTCAGCCAATTTAGGTTAAATATGGAGGTATAAACATTATATAGCTCTTTTCACACAGAGTCTTTACAAGTAAATGACTGTTAAATCACCATTATGAGACAATGTGTGAATGCAATCATGTTAAATATTGCTTTGGGCCAACCATAACATTCTGACTGAGAAGAGGTAATTACTCTATAGTCAAAGAAACAGTTCAGTTACACTTGGTTTTAACATGCAATCACTGTAATCCAATCAATTAGATCGAATCATCAACCAGGAGTGGCATGTTAACACTTTTCAACATCTGAAGTGAAGTGGTGGTTCTTCTTTGACAAACCGTATCTCATAAAATGAGGAGGATAAGTACGCTGCAAACAATAATATATTGGATAGATGCTGCGGCATCAATTCTTTGCCAGTTTTGATGGGAAAAATGTGCATAATTCAGAAATTGCAGGTGCAAAAGCAAGCTTTGGTTGCAGCCATCTTTTTTCCAAATGAAACAAACCATGGCAGTGAATAATCCAAGCAGATCTGAAATTAGGCTCCTAAAAATGGGAATAAATAGAGAATAACAATTAAAGTGTCCACAAATAGTTTCCATTTAAATCTGACTTTCCAGGAAAAATATCCATTTTAAGATAGGTCAATCAATCATTTGGAGGGCTACATAATCTGACATGCACTCTTCAGTCAACACACAAAGCATTAGTCACCTTTGTTAAAGGGGGGATAGAACAGTGTTTCATGCATCCTGACGTCTTTACAGTGTTAAACATAATGGCTTCTCATACTTGACATGGTCAACTAGTCAAAAAAACTAGTTGGGCGTATGACTAGTATTTCTGTGCTCGATACACTTCCCCAAGGTTCGTATAGGTTTCAGAAAGTTTTTTTGACCATGAAATTCCCTTACGTAACAACTTTCCTTAGTCCCTTATTGGGCAATTCTCCCGGAAAAGCACGCCCATGTGTCAACCAGGGAGAGAAAGAGCACACGGCCACGTCAACCAGCTAGAGCGGGAGAAAGAGCACATGCACGCGTCAACCAGCTAGAGCAAGAGCACGTCCATCAATACGCTTCGCAGAAGTTCAGCTGTGTTTGTTTGTTCACTGCATTTCAGTGAGGAATGTTATATAAATGGTGGATATAACGCTGGATTTGGAGATCGTTTGAAACTGATAGATGGAGCAGTCCCAGCGCTAAAAGATGCCAGACAGGGCTCGCCTATTTTTGGAAATAATCGTACATCTGTAGCTCTTTTATAAATTTGATCAAACTAAAGACTCTTAAGATACGAATTATGCAATACTATTCTGTACTCAAGCTTTCCAGTGGCTCAGGGGTTAGAGCATGGCGCTAGCAACGCCAAGGTCATGGGTTCGATCCCAGGGGATTCCACATGCTCAGAAACAAATGTATAGTACAATGCGATGTAAGCGTCTGCCAAATGCATAAATGTAAATGTAAATTTAAGATTAAAATGAGATTGTCAGAAACTGCATGTGTTGCATTCCGCTTTAAACAAAGTAAAACCATGAGTTTTCGAATGCCCCACGATATCTTTTCAAAATATTTTGAAGCACGAAAGGTCACTGTCCACAAGTGGCTTCCCACATCTAAATGTAACGTTGTAAAAATATTTTAAAAAATCACTGCATCACCATACAGACCAAGAATCTCATATGCAGATTTCAGAGCCTGTCAACATGTTTAAAAATACTCAGAGGGTCTGAGTTACGGTTTTACTTATTTCTTGTGAATGAGTGATGTGTTACCAATGTATGTCTCAAGAGTTTGAAGTTTAGTTGTTCAACATAGAAATTATCAACATAACACTATGCATGGTGGTCTAGTGATAACATTTTCAGTTTGAGTTTGAAGACTTCAAGTTGTAATCTGCTCTAGCAAACGTTCTTCATATTTAACTAATTTGCTTTCTTGCATTAGCGGGCTGTACATTAGTCGAGACAAAACATTTGTTTTGTTATTTCACAAAAATTGGTCAAGGAAAAGAGCTTTCCAGGCCAATAACAAGGTCCAGACTCTGCATATGTTGGTACATTTTATAACTGGAATTATGTGGTGTAGATTTAAAACATGGTAAAGCATATTATACTTATTATACTATACAATGAGAGAAGTAATTTTTTTAACCAAAGTAAGGGGGGAACGTGTAACACGATGCATGTTCCAATTCTGCAAAAATCTCTGAAGTTTATGGCTAGGGATGCACCGAAACGAAAATTCTTGGCCGAAGCCGAACATGATGTGAAACACTTGGCCGAAGGCCGAATAATACCGAACACCGAACATGCTTTTTTGCATTTCTTCAATTTATTAAGCCATTTTTTTCACTATTGCACAAACTGAATAGTCAAAATCTGCTTTTAATAATTTGTCTTGCTTTTCAATAAAATACAATACAACTTAATATAAAATTGAGCAAAACAAAGTAAATTCAAACAAAAAATTGAGCCCTCTACCTTCATGAATAGCCTATATTAATTATAACTGACTGCTAAAAGAATGTAATGTAAGTTACTCTGTACCCCTACAACAAAACAGTTCATTAAAAACTGTCATTCCACATTAGGCCTATAAGCTAAAAATACGAATAAACTAAAACTGTTGGATTATTACAGGCTACATTGCAAAATGATTTGAGAAAAAAAAAACATCCAATGCAAGCAATTCTGACTGATGCTGACTGACAACCATATCAGTTCAAGTCTCTCCTCCAAACTCCGCCCACAAAAGCTGACTGTTCTCTCAGAAGGTGCACTCGTACAGGATGATGGATGCACAGAACACACTTTGACAAGTTGTTTAGTACAGGGAACTGTGTGCACGCGACCACTGTATGATGTCAAAGGATGTCGCGAGCGGCGGGGCTACTGTCAGACAGCCCGCTTACGTCTGAAGTAAAGTTACCGACCGGTAAAAACGCTTTCATTCGTAAATTTACTTCCGTGCGGCAAGTCCCATGCTGTGTCTTTCTCTGACACTTTAAAATGCTCCACACACGCACACACTGCCAAAATGATTGCGGCAGTAATAAAGCGCACGCGTCTCTCTCTCTCTCTCTCTGCGCTGGTTGCTGCTTGATCGTATCACGAGTCATGTTCGGTAAAATTTATTCGGCCACTTGACATATTCGGCCGAAACATTTTCAGTGGCCGAACATTCGGTGCATCCCTACTTACGGCAGAGTTCTGTAGGAGCAGTTTATTCGTGAATTTGCAGATAATAACAGGGACACACAATAAAAATAATAAACTCCAGCGGATTACCATTTATAACACACACTAATTAAATGCTCCATCTTAAGAGCTGTGGATGCTTACTCTACTGTATGTTAGCTCATCTATACCATGAGCCGTTTCAGAAAGTGGTGAGGTCAAAAACCGCCATGGTAGCCACATGTCCCCACCGTAAATGATGCCTTTGTGTCCGACCCATTTGAATTCAACAGAGAATTTTCTATTTTTAAATGCCATGGAGGAAGTCAAACATTTCAAACAGCTAGAAAGCCCTGACAGTCACAACAGCACTGACAAGGAAAAGTGAAAACATACACAAATTAGAGAGCATTTCAAATCACACACCTTACCCTTCTGACAATTTCTTACAGTAACTGTTGTATTTTGACATCATAATCTATCATAATCATGGGGCAGTCGTGGCCTAATGGTTAGAAAGTCAGACTCATGACCAAAAGGTTGCCGGTTCGATTCCCAGGGCCGGCAGGTAACGACTGAGCTCCCTGAACAAGGCACCTTACCCCTACTTGCTCCCCGGGCGCTGCAGTGATAGCTGCCCACTGCTCCGGATGTACGTGTGTTCACCACTTGCTGTGCGTGTGTTCACTACTCTCTGGATGGGTTAAAAGCAGAGGTCACATTTCGGGGTCACCATATCTGATAGGTCACTTTCACTAATCATAATCTATTTGAAAAAGTCCATTACTCGGTTTCAGATTCGCTTAATAGGAATAGTTGTTATAAATCCACTATTTCAGCACAGTTTAATTGCCCAATAGGACATTTCCCACGCCTTATGCAGGTGGGGAGCAGTCAAGAATATGAATAGAGGAAAGGAGGTATGAGGTTTCACTGGTTCGTCGGGTAGGCAACCTCTGTGTTTGGGGGATAAATGATTATAGATATTAATGAAAAACCCCTGATCCTGTTTGCTGTAAGATATTCCAAGCGATAACTTAAAGAGCCAGATGAAATGATAAAAATATACTGTAAACTTAACATAAAACAAACATTTTTGTTAAAGGTGCAGTTCCAACATTTCCATAAGTCTAAATATTTAAACCAGTCCAATACAAATAAGGAAGTAATGTTGTTAATCTTCCCATATTACTCAACAAAAAAGCAACCAACTTCACACACATTTACAAAACCTGAGCTTTAAATACCTAAATACATCCTTAAACATCCTTGAACCACTGCCGCTGGACCAGTAAAACCTATAAGTGATTGAATTTAAGAACTTCACAAGTCATTGGTTCTTGCATATCTCCTGTCATGCCTCTATAATTAATTAATTTCAGAGGTAAAGTGTTTGTTATTATAATTAATAAACTAAGTTTTAAAAATAACAAACATTTTGTAACACACATCAATCGTTTTGATTCAGAACAGAAGACAATTATTAGCTCATTCGAGTCATCATGATGACTGTTATGATAGAGGCATGTCTTTTTGAGGGGGCATGTGATAGCATATTTTTATATAGAGATTGATTGTATGACACTGACGAAATCACATACAGTAAATCTGAGATTGCACAAGGTTGAGTAAATGAGAAAAAAAATATTGGGGGTAAGATATAAATAGTTGAAATGGAAATATCGAAGAGTTCCCAGTTATCATTATTTAATTAAGAAATAAGCAAAGTAGCAAACACTACCACAATCCATGTGACATTCTGATGAAGAAAGATATTTTGATTCCATAATTCACTAACATAGCCTCTATGCACACACAGCTACCCAGAATTAAAATATAGATATTCTTAAAGGTCTATAACCAATGTATTTACTGAATTATGAACTCTAAAGCCATGTCACCAAGTTGCCTGCGTTTCCTGTCTACACTAGTACAAAAAATATACCAGCAGCAAATGTGATATGAAGAGATTACATGTAATATTGTTTTATCTTGCCAATGCGTTTCGGCACACAAGCTTGGTCAGGGCTAAAAGAACAACACTTAGTCATTTAGCAGACAATTTTTTCCAAAGCAACTTACAAATGACTTAGCAGAACAACTATACAACACTTCATTGATACCCTGCCAAAGTTAAACTTTCAACTAAATCAGAGGAGGGGCATGACTAAACACATTTCTCACAGAGCAACAGTATTCCTCAATTCCTCAAACTCAAGCATGTGACAATGAGAAAAACAGAAAAGTAAAAAAAATACCCTAATCTAACCTAACACATTCTGACTATTGCACCAACATAAAAAGCACAAAATGTTTGTCACTTATATCACCTTATATACAGTACATTTCCAAGGACAAGTAATTCACGTAAAAATTTGCCATTAATATTAAGGCATGGTTGGTAAGGTATATTACAGGAACACTATTTGATTCATGGACATAAGAGAGCATTAAAACAATGATGCAAGAATGCTTTCTTCCCTTGGAGATTATATAAAATTATATTTAACACAGAAATATGAACCAGTTGAAAACAGATTTGTTAAACTGGTCAGGTCAGGTCAGGTGAAATGAGCAGATACAAGATACCAAAAAAAGTAAACACGCTTACAAAGTCTTACCTGTGTTTTTCCAGCTCATTATGTGATGACCTAAACAAAAAATAAACAGAGGTAGATATGAGTTTGCTACAAAAGAACACATATCGTATAAAAAGGGACATGAGTGAACAACAGGGAACACTGCCACAGCCTGATTTTATTTTTTTCTAATGAAACTAGTAACATTGACACTTTATATGACGCGTTTGAAATAAGCATCAGAACTGAAGGTTATCAGTTGTGAAAGAACAAGCATAAAATGCTGCCTGCTGTCACAAGTGAGATAAAAATATTTGAGAAAATATCAAATGGGCCTACGAAAGGCTGAGTGCTATCCAACTGTATGTATAGCTTAAATTGTTTCAGCTGACATATCACATTTAGTGCCACTTCTCTTTAAAGGCAATCCTCTTTTAATGCAACTAAAAACAAAAACAACAGTCCCTATTAACACTTAAATATGACAAAAATGAATGATCTAAAAAGCATAAACATAGCCTTGCCGTTTTTCTGTCAAACATACTGCATTTTGACTAACAAATAATACAAAAATATTTTCATTATTTAAAAAAAAACCTAAAAGATCAATGCTCAGTGTTCTCTGGCCATCCCCACAACAAATGCAGTTCTATATGGCTTTCTATGTAATTATGCACTAAACACTCTTTAATATTCCATTACAGTGTGTATTAGACCCCATTTCTCTCAACATCACTGCAAATAAAGAGCTAACAACATGCACTCAATGACGCAGAGGAAATTCAGCACGCTACAACGCATTGCTATTTTAGTCCAGAGTATAAATGCTGGGGTGTACCATGGGGAAATTACAAACAATATAAAGAGGCTGTAGTGAGTGCATGAAATGCAAAAAATGTATAGATAATGCAATCCATGGTTTCCCATATGTTAAAATCGTTGTTGTAATTTATACGGCACTACTAACACCAAATAGAATTGCAAAAATTGGTGTTTGGCAAACACTCCCTCTGTCCTCACTTGACAAACAGACGGTGCCGCCCCAGAGTCACACAACAGTTGAATTTAAAGAGTACATAACATGAGATCATGAAAATTACATTTCATGCAGTGTGTAATGTTGCCGTGTTTGACAGTAAGCAGTCTGCCAAGTTGTAAATCCGAAGGTGAATGAATAACAAAGTTATTGGCTTGGAAAAAAGGGAGCCAACTCTGAATCACGCAAACGAGTCGTCACTAGTCCGATTCGCGAACAGCCACGGATTTACCTCACTACATATAGTCCCCACCTACGTTTTGCTAGGACTGCCCATGAAAACTTCACTCTTCTCCCCCAAACACTGTAGGTCGTGAGCCTCATTCGCGGTAGACCAATCACAGCAGACTAGACCATCTGACCACTCACAGCAGACTAGACCATCTGACCAATCACATCAGACTAGGCTAGTGGAAAGGAGAGGATTAGACAGATGAATCACGGAACGAATCATTTGAGAGTCAGTCAAGAAGTAAGGTAAGAATAACTGCCTATTATTACGAAATAATAGTGTTTTTACACCTTCTATGTACATAAACTTGTTTTTGGACACTCCATAAACCAAAGAAGGACCTTAAAAATCCCTAGTTATGTACTCTTTAAACAAATAGAACAATGTCCATGTAAGTGTATAAAGAAAACTATAATTATGCATCATTTTAGGCCACGTTTACACGATGAAAAACGGAAAAGTTTTTCCTTTGCATTTTTGAAAAGTTTCACATACACATGACAGCGTTATCAAAACGGTCTGCATTTACAAGGATCCATGAAAACCGATAAAAACGCTGTAGTATGCACGCCAGGCCAGTGGATGGCAATGTTTTTGTGTAAAGAAACAGGACATGCATTGGCGCATAAACATGCACAGTTATAAGCCAAAAGTGCTTTTTAATACTGTTGGTCGACGTATATGTGTGTTTAAAGTCTGGCGAATGTAAATAGTGTGTCTCCGCTGATCTTATTGGTGCAGCAAATCCACATTTTGCTGGGGAAACGTTAATACATAGTCGAGCAGTGAGAGCTCACAGTATGGGAAGCCGCCATATTGTTTTGACTATACTCGCGCAACTTTTTTTTATTTAAGATAACATCCACATAGCAATAGAAACTATAAAAATCAGATTAGATATCATGATAGGGGAAGATACAAACAATATTATTGGAATACTTCAAAAAGTGCACAAACTCGTACAATTCTAATTGCCTTTGGATTCTTTGAGGGCATTATGGATTCACAATAATCATTTATTTCATTTTCAAATACTAAAAAATATGGTTTCTTTCCTAAATATTTACATTTATGAATGTGAAATTTGGCCATTAGAATAATAAAATTAATAAAGTAAATGTGTGTTTGTTTAGCTTTACAAGTCACACTAGTACCTAAGAGGACATCTTTCCACTGTAAAACAAATTCTTCATCAATATTTTCAACAATAAAATGAAGTGCATTACGCCAAAAATACAAAACAAAAAGGCATTGCCAAAACAAATGAACAATTGTTTCTGGCTTTTGTCTATACTCGCATGACTGAGCACATAATACACCTGCGCGTGACGTCATCGTTTTCAGAAAGTTCCGTCTTGCAGTGGCTCTCACTAAATCCTTGGTGTTTTGAGTCTGACGTCATCACCCAAACGTGTTTTTTCATCAATTTTAACAATCATAGGTAGTTTAGATGGTTAGAGTAAGGTTAGGGTGTGGGTTAGGGTAAAGATTTCGTAAGACTTGAAACACCAAAGATTTAGTCAAAACCAACAAGCCACGCCCACGGATCTGACTCGAAACACCAAGGATTAGTGAGAGCCGTCTGTGTCGGTACACGATCCGGGATGCCTGCACGATCCGTCCGCTCATGCGCATAATGACATAGTAGAAAAAGCGCATGCGCAAATGATAATTCTGTTTTGTGACGATTTGTGACACTGCACGATCTGTTCCACGCTTGCACACCTTTGTACCGCGACTTTCACTACTGTCCACCTCTAGTCTCATGTCACTTCTGTGTGCACACTATGCGTTCTTTCAAGTCATTTCCATTGTCAGTTTGAAATACTCTGTAACGTTTCCCCAGACTTGTTTGTAGTTCTTTCTTCATGTAAATGTAGATAGTCTAGGCAGAAATGCATATTATGTTCCTTATTGTCTTCTGCAAACACCATTGAAGGGATTATTTTCCTCAATTGGATTATATAGATATATACAGAGGTGGACAGTAACAAAGTACATTTACCTGAGTACTGTACTTAAGTACACTTTTTGAGTATCTGTACTTTACTTGAGTATTATTTTTTCTGAGTACTTGTACTTTAACTTCACTACATTTGAAAGACAAATATCATACTTTTTACTCCACTACATTTATAAAAAGATCCAAAAGTAGAAAGTGGTTTATATGCAGCGGGTTTTCCTGTGTGTGCGTAATTTATCTGGCTTGCGATCTTCCAGGACCTTTTAATTGTCGTGATTCTGCCCATCTTGTCATGTCTTTTTTGATCTTGTAGCAGAATCACGGCATGATCCCTTGTTTTATGTGAGAAGCCATGAGATGTTTGTTTTTTACTTCTCATGTGTTTTCTCGTGTCTCGTCATTAGCCCCGCCCCTCTCGTTTCCTTGTTATCTTTCCCTGAGTGTTTGATTACCCACACCTGCCCTGTGTCGTTATCCCTCATTTGTGTTCCCTTAATATACCCTCTTGTTTCTTTGTCCTGTGCTCGTGCATTGTATATGGTGTCGTCTGTGGATCGTTCCTGTACTTACCCTGTGTCTGTTGGATTTTGTGAGTGTTTCCCGTTTTGCCTCGTGTTAATTTGTCATGTCCCGTTTTTGATTTAGTTCTGTTTCTTGCCCCCTCGTGGGAAGTGTATTGTTTAGATTTCTAGTTTAGTTTCCGTGTTCCTAGTTCCTGTTTTGTTTTGCACCCCATCGTGGGTTTTTGTTTTGTGTTTTTTATAATAAATATCCTTTGTTTACCCCTTCATCCACTGCCTGCCTGCAATTGGGTTCTTCCCACTCAGTTCATGACAGAATGCACGAGCCAGCTCGAACCCAGCAGGCAGCTAAAATGGACAATGCAGCTTCGTCCCTACGTTCTAGCCAAGCCCACTTGCTGCTTGGGTTCCGTCAGGGGAGTTACGGGAACCGGGAGTTCGCCAGAGCATTCTCGGCGGTGGCTGAGGAAACCGAGTTCAGTGAGGCAGAGTTAAAAGTGATTTTTGACTGCTGCCTCACTCGGCACCTCACGTCGTCAGAGAAGAGGCTGCTGGGTCCCCTAGGGTTTGCGGATATGGTCAGGTACGTGGTCAACCGGGACGCTACCGGGGGTGAAGTTCCAGTTGGAACTTCCGCCCCGCGGTTGAGTGTACCGGAAGATCTCGTCCTGGCTGCAGTTACCCGGGGGGACTCAGTACCCTCTGGCTCGAGCTCCATGGCTCTCGGTTCTCCTGGCGGCGCCCGTGGTGAGTGGGGGAGGAGAGATTCGGGGACGACGTCTGCGGTCTCCTCCGACGCAGAACTCCCTCCGGTCCCCACGGTTCAGCCAAAGTTGGCTACGGACCTAGTGGTGAGGAGAAGGAGGGAGAAGCGTCGAGGAGGAGCGTCCAAGCCGTTGCAGCCGGCACCCAGTCCGGTGATCCAGCCGGCGTCCAGTCCGGTGATCCAGCCGGCGTCCAGTCCGGTGCAGCCGGCGATCCAGCCGGTACATCAGCCGGCCTTCCAGCCGGCTTCAAGCCCTGTCCAGCCGGCCTTCCAGCCGGCGTCAAGCCCTGTCCAGCCGGCCTTCCAGCCGGGTCCCAGCCTTGTCCCCCCCAGGACTTCCCCCACAGAATCCCCCAGGACTCCGCGCCCTCGAGCGCAGCCGGGGATTAAGACTGTTCCCCCCATGAACTCTTTTGTTTGCCCCACCCCCCTCCCATGTTTGTTATTTTTGTTGTCACACCCCAACCCTTTATTTTGTTTTGTCTTGTATGCCCCTGATTTTGTGTACCATGTTTGTCTGGTTCATGTCATTGTCTCAGTCTGTCTTGTCCTGTTTGTCACCTTGAGGAGCGTCAGGATGTCGCTCCTTAAGGCGGGGGTTCTGTCGTGATTCTGCCCATCTTGTCATGTCTTTTTTTATCTTGTAGCACAATCACGGCATGATCCCTTGTTTTATGTGAGAAGCCATGAGATGTTTGTTTTTTACTTCTCATGTGTTGTCTCGTCATTAGCCCCGCCCCTCTCGTTTCCTTGTTATCTTTCCCTGAGTGTTTGATTACCCACACCTGCCCTGTGTCGTTATCCCTCGTTTGTGTTCCCTTTATATACCCTCTTGTTTCTTCGTCCTGTGCTCGTGCATTGTATATGGTGTCGTCTGTGGATCGTTCCTGTACTTACCCTGTGTCTGTTGGATTTTGTGAGTGTTTCCCGTTTTGCCTCGTGTTAATTTGTCGTGTCCCGTTTTTGATTTAGTTCTGTTTCTTGCCCCCTCGTGGGAAGTGTCTTGTTTAGATTTCTCGTTTGGTTTCCGTGTTCCTAGTTCCTGTTTTGTTTTGCACCCTATCGTGGGCTTTTGTTTTGTGTTTTTTATAATAAATATCCTTTGTTAACCCCTTCATCCACTGCCTGCCTGCAATTGGGTTCTTCCCACTCAGTTCATGACATTCATGTTGCCAAGTATTTCAGTTTTTCTAAGCTCGCGGTTTTCCGGCAAGCTTTGAATGGCCATTTAACAGATTTTTTTTTACGCAAATCTGGCAACTCTGGGATCTTCCCCGCTAAACTAATGTAAACGTAGGCGCTGCTACACCGTAGATAGCACTCTAAAAAGGCAAAAAGAACAATAAAAGACGAAAAGGCACATGTTAAAGTGTGGTGTAATCATCTGTGGGTTACGATCAGTCAAAGATCGTAGAAACATTGTCATGAAAATGATCGGCATAAATAAGCATCACATACACTTTGAGCTACGCGTGCTTGTTAACTTCTGATCTGCTGCTATATCATTTAAAGCGAATGAATGATGTTTTTACTGAAGTAACTATAGTTGAAGTATTCCTGTTCAAATAAAAACTATAGAACCCTGCCCAAAATACAACATAAAATGTAATGGATTTAATGGTTATATTGGGAATTGTACTATGGATACTTGTTGTCTACTTGTAGGCTATGTGATGGATTCTATTGGTGGGATGGTAAATCCTATTGGAATAAAACCCAAACACACTACAAAGAGGAATTTAATTTAAAAATCTCATTCTAATTCAAAAATTCATAGTTTTTTTTCTGCAGGGATGGTATTTGCAGTAAAACCACAGTATCCACAAATTTACCATTCTCTCTATATAGGAACCATACTCCAATTAATAATATTTAGTAAAACCACAGCAACTAAAAATACCATAGTTTCATTTTAGTAGCTATAGTTTATGTTTGTAGTTAAATTATGGTAATACAAATGGTAATAAATCCAACAAACACATGGCTTCTACACTTTACTATTTACAAGAACCTTACTACTTACTGGTAAATTGCTGCTAAAACTGGTAAAGGGAATAAAAACTACTATGGAAAGTCAATGGGGGCAAATTTTGAAGTGAACTACTCCTTTAATACAACTGATACTGTGAGCTACTCAGTGTATTCAGTAGGTTGCTTCAGAGGCATAAGGTATATGACAATAAAACAATGCACAGCTGACATAAAGGAAATTTACTTTTAATACTTGAGTACTTTTAAAAGCACGTACTTCTGTACTTTTACTTAAGAATCTGTCTTTGCAACTTTTACTTGTAGTGGAGTAATATTTGACCAGTAGTATCTGTACTTTCACTCAAGTAAGGAAGTTGTGTACTTCGTCCACCTCTGGATATATATATTAACCTATATAGACACATACTAATACAAAATTACTCAATTTAATTTAACTAATATTAGCAGCTTTAAATAAAAAAACGACACAAACCGTCTTTGACAATACTACTGACCTCAGATCGAAACAATGCAAGTTAAGCAGGCCTAATGCCATACAGCAATGAATCGCAAAGGGGAGTATGGAGGAAACTGAAGGTGTGCAGTGACAGACTCAAGACTCAGACTTTATTCCACATGTAAACAAAATCGTGTATGTTCATGTAACAACTTTATTATTTTGGATTGGCAACCACGTAAACACATCGTAATGCATAGCGTAAGCTACATTTAAAAGGATCCCTGGGTATAGAGCGATGTATGGCTTAGTATATGAACAATGGCATTGACTTTACAATTGTGAAATAAAAAAATAGTGTAACTGTCACAGTATTCATAAACCTTGAAAAAATATTTTTACTTGGAGGCTGCCATTTTTTTGCGTCAGAATCAGTGATGTCAAATGGTTGCGACCTAAACCTGTTCTCTTTAGCAACAACGAAGCACACACGTTTTCCATATATAACAGTAAAATATGACACGTAAAACATAAGATCAGATATACAAACACACAGGGACAGTAGGTGGCGGTATGTCCTCTTGACACAAGCCAGCCTGCCAGCCATAAAAGAAGAACGCGTTCAGTAGACGTCTGTTCAAGGTGAGCGTGCATAAAATCATACCATTAAACTACCGCCTTTGAGACATTTAAGACTATTTAAGACATCAGCATCCATCATAATCGTATACTTGATACATTATGAGAATATACTGATAAACACAATAATAATGCTTGCGGTTTGGTTATTTATGCTGTATTAGAGCACACATGAATATTAGCCCCCGTCTATGGAGTTATTCTGCGGACTATATTAAAAAGGAATTGCAAACTGCATTTGCAAATGCCTTTTCTATTTGTTGTGTCAAAATTGTGACATAATTCAAACGCAAATGCAAACCGTTTTCATTTGCATTTACGCGAATGTACAATGTCTGCCAAATTTCAAAAGGAAATGCAAAGTCTATTTGCAAATGAATTACCTGTGTCTTACGAGTTACGACCCTGCCATATTTAAATCGCAATAGCAATTCCCCATATGCTATTTCACTTCCTCTGGCGTCGCGTATTAAGCCTGCCAAAACTCAAATGAAATCGCAAATCCCTTTGCATTTGCATTTCCTCTGACTTGTACAGAAACCTGTCAATCAATGGCAGGGGTGGGCTTATTCAATGGGGCGTGTTTGTATCGGGAAGTGACGTCATTCACCGTCGCAGTGGTGGCAGTCAGTCCAACACTAAGGTGACACCGTCAGGGCGACACCGGTTGTGGCTAAAAGGGATTCAGCTACAGCTAAAAGCCAAAATAACAATAATGGAACAAATGAGGATCAGATGCAAAGTTTCATATAGAGAAAATCTTTACAAGGAATCACAATTGCGGTATTTAACAAGTATAATTTAAAGAAGTTCAACGGGCTCGATAAACAGATGAACACAAACAGTGGTCTGGTGATCTCAATGAGCTACCAATAAAAGTCATATTGAAGCAGTGTGGATTCATCATAATTACATGAATTTCTCAGGTTGGTGCATCAGCTGATGGGCTCATTTACAGCACATGTTATTGAAAAGGCTGTTCGGAAATTAAATTTTAAATACAGCAACAACTCCATCCAGTAATTAGTAGATGACAGCTACTTCTGTGTCCAGCAAACTCACTAAAACACTGGAGCACAAGTTTGTCTTTGTCTCACTATGTTATGATACACAAATAAAGAGATGTAGAATTCACGTACTTTTGTAATTTATTATTAACTTGTTATATGCATAATGAACAACAATGATAATGCAGGATGCTGTTTATTCATACAAAGTGAACATGTTTTGTTATGGTTTACAACACGTATTAATCATGATGCAAAATACGGTCACAGTGTTGTCAAGAAATGTCATGTCCTCGGAGTACTGTGAAAACGAATATCATAAACAAACATGTGTAGAGGAATGTTGCAGAAGGTGATGATTAGCCATCCTGCACCGAAGTTTCACATGCTAAGTGACGCCGCTCTGAGCCCAGACTTCCAGCGCGAGTTATTTCCAAACAAAAAAAAATGAAAACTGCACTGTTTTCAACGCCGATTGTGAGTGCAGTTGAAACTTCACTCCTAATGTGTTTAGCTGTATCACATGTATATGTATGTATCTACTTAAGTTCCAGTCGACGGTGAATGACGTCACTTCCCGATACAAACACACCCCGTTGAATAAGCCCACCCCCGCCATTGATTGACAGGTTTCTGTACAAGTCAGAGGAAACGCAAATGCAAAGGGATTTGCGATTTCATTTGAGTTTTGGCAGGCTTAATACGCGACGCTACAGGAAGTGAAATAGCATATGGGGAATTGCTATTGCGATTTAAATTTGGCAGGGTCGTAACTCGTAAGACACAGGTAATTCATTTGCAAATAGATTTTGCTTTTCCTTTTGAAATATGGCAGACATCGTACGTTCGCGTAAATGCAAATGCAAACGGTTTGCAATTGCGTTTGAATTATGTCACAATTTTGACACGAACAAATAGAAAAGCATTTGCAAATGCAGTTTGCAATTCCTTTTTAATATAGTCCGCAGAATCATTCCATACCTGTCAGCTAATGACCGAGGGAGACAATAAGATTAGGCTACTGATGTGATAAATCAACATCAAAAAGTCAAAATCTGGATAAAATGCATTGTATAATGGCTAAAACATCGTGTATATGATAAATTCGAAATGATTTTGGTTAATAATATGCATGTTTGTGTTGTTTCTGACAAACAATATTAAAATGTAGGAAAATACACCAAAAAGCGTCTTTATTTTCTTTCTTTCTTCTTTTAGCATTATATAAAAGGAGGAGCGACAACAGTAAAGGACGAGAGAGAATCAGGCCTGGACTTTACGTTATGTTTTATTATGTGTGACATGTGCATTTTACTTTCGTTTTGTTGTTTGTTTATTTTATTAAAGTTTTGTTGTTCAACGTTCGCCGGTTCCCTCCTCTTTCTTTCTTGCTGTGAACATTGTTTTATATATATATATATATATATAGTTTATTTTTTCAAATTAACGCGTGAGAAAATATTTATCGCAATTAACGCAGCATCTGTTTGTTTTGACATCCTTTGTCTAGCGTTACATTATGTAATCACGCTCTTATTCGTGTACAGGCTTTTAAACCACTTAAGCGTGATTTGAAACAGTTGCTTTGACGCATTCAATGAAGATAGATAGCTTCTAAACTGTGGGACGCGGCAAAACGCAACGAGAGGTCCAGTCTGGTGTGTACAGTAACGGCTGCGTCGGTGAATCTCTGTCAGACAGCACATCCGTGTTAAGTTCTCTTTCGTGCTTGAATGGATAAAACCACACAAGATTATGTCAGAAAGCCCGTTTTGTCTAGCATTTTCTTAAGCACAGACTTCAAAGTGTAAAATAAAATCTTAAATGAATGCAAAGAGTTGTGAAAATGGGAGTGCGGTGACGGTCAGATCTGCGTACTAAGACAGCTCTTAAAGGGGCCACGTTCTTAAACGTGCTGCTGTGAGTCCTGTCACTAATGTAAATCAAAGAACAAAATAAAAGAGGAAATCAATGTGATTTTATAGCTTTAATGAGAATTCTTCTGCATTTAATTTATAATTTAGCATTAAAGACTGTAAAGTGTCCTTCAATTTCCTACAGGAGCTCTCAATTATACTGTTGAATGGCTATAATTAATGTTAAAATAATCAATTTAATAGAGACATCAGTTACAATACTAATATCAAAATGTTAGCTTTCATAAAATGATGCTGTTAAAGAAATATGTTGTTTCTACATCAATTTGAAGATTAAATGTGAAATTATTAAAATGTAAAAGTATATTTTAAAATATAATTGTTGTGTGCGATTAATCGTGATTAATCACAGAAAAAATGTGTGATTAATCCGATTAATTTTTTTAATCGATTGACAGCACTAATATATATACATATATATTATCCTACAGAACTTTATATTTACTGAAGAACTGATTAGTGTGTCGGTGTTTAGTTTGGCTGCGTAGCTGTGCGTGCAACCAGTTTACGTCATCGAAAAAGAATATGGCGGCCTCCTTAGGTTAAAATGAGTATTACATTTAGGGGTTTTTTAAGAACTGAAAATATTTGATGTGTTTCTAACAACAAATGTTAGTAGTGTAAGGCTATTACAACGCATGAAGCCATACATCTCTCTATACACAGGGTTACCTTCAAAAACATCAAAATAGACCCGCCGTGAACTGTTAAATGAAAAACACAATGTAGCCTACAAAAATATGCCGCCAGTTCTGCCGCCTGGCCGTCAAGTTTTCAAACCGCGACGTTTTCTACTACGTAATTACTGCATGCGCAGAACGGATCGTGCAGGCATCCCGGATCGTGTACTGACACCGTCTTCGCAGTTTACATGGAAACGAAAACGGCGGCGTTTTCAAAAAGTTCAAAGGTTTGCATTTTCAGTCCCCCAAAACAACGTTTCCGTCTAAACGAATGGCTAAAACGCATAAAAAGTTTTCCGTTTTCAGATGAAAACGACGTCGTATAAACAGTCTTTAAAAAAGGCAAATGGCAAATTAGTGGCTGCAAAAGATGGTCAAAGCTATAGTTTTTGTAAGAAAACCAGTTTGTCTAAAATATAGGCAAACAATTTCAGAAGGTTGAAATTAAAAATTAGGCTACCAACAGGACTACTCATAGCTCTATAGTCTCTAAAAACTATTTTAGACCATATTCATGATTAATATTATTACTTGCACTTTACATTTTCACTAACATATTTTTACTTTTTGTGTATGTATATATATATATATATACTGTATATATATAATGCACTTTATACACATTGTTTACATGTGTCTCATCCTATCTGTCTGTTGTCTGTGAGTCTAATGTATGTGTACTACTGAGAAGAGCGCTACATGTCCTTGTACAGCTGTGCAATGGCAATAAAGCATTCTATTTCATTCTAACTATATGCTCATAAAAAAACGTATAGTTAAATCGCAACAGATACCCCAAGGATAAAACCCCAAGCTTATAAGTAAACATGCAACCTGGTGTGCACTTCATGTTCCCATGTGTTGGGGATAGCCCCCTTTAAATGTATACAGTATGCAAATGTCATATTGTTGTACTGCCAAAACCCCATTCAAATTAACCTAGGCCTTAATGCCAGGACACATTTTTGCAGTTTGAATAAAAATAAGAAAAGCATTGATCCCTAGGAAAAATTACATTTTCACAAATTCCCTGGATTTCCTCAACTCCCAGTGTTTTGTTATGCTCACGCGGGGAAGGGCTCTTCTTGCTTTACTTTTTGACTGTTAAGGGAAACTGCTAGGAAAGGCTGCAAAAACTGCTAGGAAAGGCTGCAAAACAGACCCAGGGGTCAAAGCTCTCAGCTGACATGGGTCTTTTCACCACCACACCCAGCTCTGAGTGTTTAACCACATCTAAAAGACACTACTGCAAGAAATACCATCTATGACGTGTTCATGTTTCACCGGAATGTACGACCCACCTATACATAAGTATACGATAACAAATGTAGTAATATTGCAAACATCCCTTTAACTTTCACAGACTGCACGATCAAAGGACATTTAGGACATTTTTGCATGCAAATTACTGGGACAGGAATGATTTATTCAATACGGCTGCGTAACTCGTTTAGGAGTTACGAGTCAGCAAGTGTCTTTAATGTAAACTTCCACTTAGGCTAGTTTGAGGATGTAACGATATAAAACATTTCGTCGTCCTTAAACAACATTGAAAGCGTATAGGTTAATGAGAAACGTTATCCCTTTGCATTAAAAGTTGAAGAGAGTTCGTGACAGCAGCAGTGGAAAAAGGAAACCAACAGCAGCTATAGAAAGTCGATGCTTGTACGCGTGGCAATGTTTATACACAGCCAAGCCCAACAACAAAAATGGCGATTACGTCATTTACAACAAACATCACTTGAAAGTACCAGTCAAATAATACAACGTCAAATGTGTTTTGTATTTACCTATTGTTGTGAGGTTTTCTTGAAATGGGCGAAGATTTACTTTTCTTTCTGGAGAAGTCGCTATCGTAAGGTAAAACAGACGCGTAACCGTGTTCAGCTTCTAGTGGGAAAGCAAACAAAGTAAATATATAGACATTATAGTGAACTGATAAAATACAAGAACGCAGTTTGATAGCTGGAGAATTGTCAAAAATCGTTTTCATGTCAAGCTCTTTAAGAATTCTGTCAACATACTGTGAGCAAACAACCATGCCGTTAAATATGCCGAGTGAATGCACATTTTGACAGTCTGAAAACACAGACATGCACGTATACTACGTCGTCATATTCATATTTTTAATGCTTAGTTATTATTGTAGGATTACACATGAAATGTAGTAACATTCAGTGGCCTTAAGAGTTTGATTTAAACAAAACTTGATCACCCGGTAGGTTTCGAAAAGACATCCGAGTCGCACAACAATGAAGATTTTAACTACAGAGTGTATTTTTAGTTGTTTGACAGTTAGACAGACATCATGTTATACCTCTGTCTCTTCTTTCCAAATACTCTGCTGCCTCGAGAAGAATAAGGAGAGAATTAAGTTCCATCCTGGTGGATTTGTAGAAATAAAAATACAAAAACAAACGTATATACACAAATTATGCAAAATAATTGACGAAAAAAATAAAATAAAAACAAACAAGGTTGATGACGCTGGAAATAGGTTGTGGTGCTCAATTCTGAGTCGTAGAGACTCCCAAGAATTAGAGCAGACTGCACGTAAACTAAAATCTGGAGATCGATTGACGGCTCCTTCTCCCAATCGGACAATAGAAAACTATGGAAGGCGGAACCTAAAAACATTTGTATCCAATGAACGCCTTTAAGGAGAGAAGTTCACAGGAAAGATGTTGACACATTGCGAGATGTCATATGATTGGTTAGTCAGTGATAGTAACAAGGTTGAAGCCATGCCTTTCATTTTTATTTTTTATTTTTTCTTGTATGCATTACTCAATAATTTGTATACTGAAGACATTGTAATACTATAATTCTCTTATGTTGTTAATATGTGTTTATAGCAACAAAAAAAAAAGGTTGAAGCCATGCCCTAGCAACAGTACGTGTGATCCAGCCCCTTGATCGTTCATTGGTCTGAGGTATACTTTGCTCTCTGCTGACTGGCCAAAGGAAGGACGGGCGTATTTTTACGTATTACCTCGTAAAGTTGTATCTGGAAGAACTCAGCGAACGAAAAGTGGTGAAAATCAGTTTGATTTGATTGGCTATATTTTTACTATGTAAGCACAATGCTACTCAGCGATATACACTTAAGTACCAAGCTGTTAATTAGTTCACATTAATCAAATAAAAGTAAAGTTAGTTAATACTCGACTGACAGAAGTCTATGGGCGCGGTCCCCTTCATTTCTAAAATGGTAACATTTCAGGGGTTCAAAGGTAAATTTGCAAAGCTTTGAAACTTACATTAATATCACCAAACAACAATAAAATTACAAGTTAACATAAATTGAGCATGAAATTTATTAACATATAATTACCATAATAATTATCATTATTAATGAACATTATTATATCAGATTTTATTAACACTTTAACATCCTTTTGATGATATTGATAATACATAATTTGTGAGATTCTAGATGTGTTTACTGCAAATTACTGATGTGGAAAATTACAATAAAGCTTTAAATGGTGCCAAACATTCATCATAGTTTTTTGCACCTTCGTGCATTTGAAAGTGTTTTGTGTGAGATAGTTTTGGAGAGGCATTCTGTGTAATGTCAAAGATGAAATCTTTGGACTGTTTCGCATTATCTGTGCAATTTCTCAGAGTATATTTTTGTGCAGCATAGTAAACAGAGCTAAAAAAATACTGTTATTAGTATAAGGACATTGTAAAATTAGACAAATATTTCATAAACATGCAACCAATAGACGGTGAGTATTTAAAACTTTGTGAATGATAACCTTTGTTATTCTGAAGAGTTCTGTGTGCATAGATTCCATGTGGGCCTGGAATAGAATTATGATTATGTACCTTTCTGCCGTGTGTTACAGGCCACCATGGTTTACTTCACAACAATATTGTTTTTCAAAAAGCATCAATTTGTAATATGGAATTTAGATATTCCTAGAAACATCCGATGTAATATTATTTTGTAATTTAGAATAGCATAGGAGAGTGCATTGAAATGATCTGAATGTATCAAAGGAAACATGTATTCCCAAAATGATTCTATTACGATTGATTACAAGGTACATTGTTGGTACTTGATCTCAATGTATTCAGAGATAGAAATGACGGTTTATCATTTAGAAAAACAACACAACACATAAATCAGTTGAAAGGGACAGCAAGCACCTTATTGTTCTAGACAGGGAACTAAGATGTGGAAAGAAGCCTGAGAGAAAGGACAAACAATGTGAGACCGAAAAGAGAATTCGCTGACCTCCGCTCACTCTGTGGACAAAAAATACACAGCTGTTTCTAATTGGAAACTCAGCACCGACTGCTGACCTACATTCTGCATGAGATTCTGAACTGAGAGCAGAGGAGAGGGAGTGAGAGGGAAAACAAAGAAGTGAAGAAAGATGGGGATTGATTTGTGGAGGAACTGAATGGCTGGCGAAAAGGAAGATGAAAATTTTGTTTGTCCGATTTATTATTATGGAAATTTCTATCTTTTGAATAGTCCTATAACCAGTTTGAAAGGACTGAACTTCTTTGTGTTATTAGTATTTAAAAATAGGATTGTTTGCATGTAACTATCGGCAGAACTGGAGAACTTTGACAGGTCTATTTACAAGAAATTTAAAGAGAGAGTGCAGACTGTCCTTTAGTCCTTGGGGCTTAGGCCAGCCCAGTGGGGGTTTGGCTGGTTGCATGGGTTTTCATTATGCTTCCAAAATGCATTTTTCCTCTGCCATGAAAAGCTTGTACTTTATAAAAAGTGACCAGGTGCAAAGGTGGCAGCATGCAGGTCATGTGCATCTGGAATGCATTATTATGATATTAACATTATTTGCTTAAGGTATATCAGAGCACCTTAGCCCTGTTACCCCCTTCTGCAAGGCTTGACCTCACTCCCCCGAATGTGAGTCACGTAGCCTCTCATCTTACTGTGTCTGTGTTTACTCCCTGCCAGACTGTGAATAGCATAGTTTACACATAGGTTAACATGTAAGAAGTAGACAGTGTTGTGCTAACAAAGTTGGGTTTCTTTGTTATGTACACTCAGAGCATTGGGTTTAATTATCTAGCAGAAACAGTGGGGAAAGAAACGAAACCAAAACACAGAAAGGGGAACAACTTACGACAGCAGTGCTGGTGAGTGAGAATGCAAAGAGAGCTTGAGGGGCCACCACAGCCTTTGAGTGCCTGGGAATGTATTTCCACAGTCCACAAGTGCAGCTGTGCACATCACCAAATCAGGGGTGGGGGCAAGTTAACAGCCTCACAAAAAAAGAAAAAAGGTGGGCAGACTTACTGTTGAACCAGTGGCTTTAACAAAAAGAATACAGTGCCCCCTCCTGCCTCCAACATTTGCCATCGAACGTGCATCCATGAAGTTTAATGAGCATCTGGTTAAATGCAGGGCAAAATTATACACACATCTGTGGTAATGCAGCTTCCTACCTTCATTCATCAGATGTTTTGTTTGGCTGTGCAGAGAGGGGGTTGGCTGAATAAGTACTAATTTGTGTGAGTGAGGCAAAACTTTTACAAATGTTAGTAATATGTTAGTAACTTTAGTAAATGACACAAAGACTCAGGTGCTGTTGATAAAGATTAACTTTATACAAAGTGAAACATTTAATAAAAATTAAGCTCTGTCAACAGCATCTGCTATCAATTACCAGATTTGTTTAAAAGTATGAGCACAAAGTTTTATGCACAAGGTGTTATCATACATATGTTTTTGTATTTCCTCTGCTAGAAAACTTTTACTTTAAAACATAATGTCAAAAAGGACATTACACATAACTTTTGAATAATTTAGTCAAAGCAAATTGTCACGGACACAGTACTAAATATTGTGATGACAGCGACGTCTAGTGGTGTGCTAAGGAAGTTACAGGTATTTGGTACATGGCTGTCCACCATTTCTCAGCAAGAGCCAGGGTCCACTATAGTATGGAGCCAGAAATATGACAAAACAATCTGAATTTGAATTTCGTAAATCTGAATTATTGACAAGTGTTTTTTAACAAAACTGAATATTATATGGGAGTTAAAAGAGTTTTGAATTAGATTTTGATTTCGAATTTGAATTTTTTTTACTTGAATATTGAACATTTGAAATTTAACACAATTGCTTTTTTTTAAGGCAGAGTTTTATAGGCATGCATTTTCAAACAACATATTTTTTGCTCTGAATTCTTAGATTGCAAATATCCAGTTTTTTTTAATACAGCCTCACGTTTTCAAGATGAAGAAGAAATTCGGAACATCAAATTCAATTTTCTAAAATTCAAAACGCAGAAATTCAGATCGTACAGAAAGTAGGTCAGAGGTCGTCCACAGGGAAGAGTAGAAGATCTCGGAAAAGTCAAACGGAGCGCTTTGGCCACAATGGCCAGTTATTTCTTCTTATTATCCAGTCAAACTCCAAACATGCTGTTTTGGAGAGTGGAACTTCTTACATTGCAATAAAAAGGATTTACATTTTTCAAATTGCGACCACGCCCACAAGACTACATGGGTTGATCGTTTGTTGTTGCTGCAGCATAGACAAGCTCATACCACTGCAATCTTAGGCAGCTGCCCGGGATGTGTGCGCTCACTGCCTGCGTTTTTGCCTGCTATGCCTCCAAAGTTTGAGCTCACTCCCAGCGTTTGCTGTTGGTGCTTTTACCCACAGTGTGCTTAGTGCACGCTCGCTGCTAGCTGCCCCACTATGCGCGCTGGCTTCGAGCGTTTGTGCGTGCATATACATTTAATATATTAGACATGTATACAATTTTTATAAAGAACGTTTGTGGGTCCTGCAAAGTCAATGACATACATGGCACGCTGCAATAAAAGTTATGTATAACATTTAATGCTGCAATAGAGAGAAAATGAATAAACTATATACAAAGACTATAAAATACTAAAACAACTATAAAATACAAAAATACTATAACAAAGACTGCAGTTTTAAAGTACTTTTATTCATTTATTTATATGAAGTACAAGTAGCAATGAGGTACAATTAAAACAAAAAGATTTTCATTTAGCAAACGAACACACCTCCATCTTAAGCTAAATATAGCCTACTTTGTCAACGCAAAATAAAAAAGCTATCAGTTTATGCGTTTTAGTGAATACAGTCTAAATTAAATAAAAATAAACACATTTTCTATCTACTATACAGTAGTCTGCAAAACGAACGCAGCAAAATGCACCTGGATATTAAGGTATGGCGTTTTCAGTCATATATTACTCAACATATTATTTATAGTGAACTATATCCACAACAAACTTACATTATATCCGGAGGAATAGAATGCTCTCTTGTTATCATTATCAAAATGTTTAATCTGCATGAAACAGAAAGTGCATAACCATACAAAAACACGAACATCATGGTTGCTTTACTGACAAAACGGGAATATAACATAGATCGATAGATTTGTTGGTTCAGCAGAACGTCGAGTCGTTGAATGTGTGGTGTAGTGGTCTGGCACAGCAGTTAGGTGTGTGCTCCTTTCTGACTGACAAAGACTGGAATCGGCTCTAGTCATAAGAAAAAATCTTTAAGTGTGTTGTGTCCAGATTGTTTCAGCTGGTCGTTAAATGTGTCCTGGATCAAAGTTATTGCATTTCAATACTATTACACACTATTTTTTTATTACAAAAGTTATTATTTCAGTCTGTAGCTTTCACAGTTTATTCATTTTCTCTCTATTGTAGCATTAAATGTTATACATAACTTTTATTGCAGCGTGCCACGTACGTCATTGACTTTGCAGGACCCACAAACGTTCTTTATAAAAATTGTATACATGTCTAATATATTAAATGTATGCACCCACAAACGCTCAAAGCCAGCGCGCATAGTGGGGCAGCTAGCAGCGAGCGTGCACTAAGCACACTGTGGGTAAAAACACCAACAGCAAACGCTGGGAGTGAGCGCAAACAGTGGAGGCATAGCAGGCAAAAACGCAGGCAGTGAGCGCACACATCCCGGGCAGCTGCCTAGATTGCAGCGGTATGAGCTTGACTATGCTGCAGCAACAACAAACGATCAACCCGCGTAGTCTTGTGGGCGTGGTCGCAATTTGAAAAATGTAAATCCTTTTTATTGCAATGTAAGAAGTTCCACTCTCCAAAACAGCATGTTTGGAGTTTGAATGGATAATAAGAAAAAATAACTGGCCATTGTGGCCAAAGCGCTCCGTTTGACTTTTCCGAGATCTTCTACTCTTCCCTGTGGACGACCTCTGACCTACTTTCTGTACGATCTGAATTTCTGCGTTTTGAATTTTAGAAAATTGAATTTGATGTTCCGAATTTCTTCTTCATCTTGAAAACGTGAGGCTGTATAAAAAAAACTGGATATTTGCAATCTAAGAATTCAGAGCAAAAAATATGTTGTTTGAAAATGCATGCCTATAAAACTATGCCTTAAAAAAAAGCAATTGTGTTAAATTTCAAATGTTCAATATTCAAGTAAAAAAAATTCAAATTCGAAATCAAAATCTAATTCAAAACTATTTTAACTCCCATATAATATTCAGTTTTGTTAAAAAACACTTGTCAATAATTCAGATTTACGAAATTCAAATTCAGATTGTTTTGTCATATTTCTGGCTCCATACTATAGGTCTTCAAAAGACTTCCAAAGGTCCTCAGAATGACTTAAAATTATTCAAAATAAGACAAAAGAACGACTCAACAGGACTGATTTTGAAAAGCTTTCTCTACTTTGATGTCATATGCCAATAGGTCTGTGCACTGTATGAAGTTGAACAAACCTATGATTTCTATGGCAGTTAAAGCAGAAACCTTTTATTGGCCAAGTTGTACTCACTAAAAATGTCTCAGTAGACAGATCATAATGGTGTTTTTTTATTTCTGGAAGATACAGTTGGGTCTGGTTGTTTTGGATTTTATACTTTAATATATTTAATTTGTTTACCACATACTGGGTTAGCAAAATTTTGATGAATACGCATTAATACCAACCATAACACAAAAACACAACATTTTTCAAAGGAACAGCCACATTTAAAACTCCTGCTAGTTGGACTTGGCCATCTGATTGGATGTAGCTGCTAACTCTCGTCCGCCCATTTGTCCCACCCCCTTTGAGCATATTTCAGGAAGTAACATTTTAACCCTGACACAACTGCCGAGGTTTAGCTCATAAATATAAAATTCGTCGACAGGAGCGTCCGACTATTTTAACAAAATTATTATGTATAAACTATGCCAGCACTGGTTCAATAAAATTATTATGTATAACGCCAGCACTGGTTCATTTGATCACGTCCAAACGTTACGTTATTAATATGCATGAGCCTTACGCATCACGTGTGACGTGAGCTGTCTGAAGTTGAAAACACTGTTCATGTTATTGCTCCTACTCTGAAACGTGCGTGGCGTGCTGCTCAGCGAACGCGAAAAACAAACAAACATTTTGTACACATTTCTTGGCTTTGAATTAAACACGAGATTTCTTTCGCGTATCGCCTTGTTTTCATCGAAGACAGTTTAGCCTACCAGCTTTGCTGCTAGATTTTAAGTGACAACAGAGCCTTTAAGGTAAGGCCACGCTCATTTGAACACATTTACAACGATTTGGTTAATTAAAATGAGGCAATTCAATTCGTCTGACCAAACACAACGCCATTATGTGCATAATTTAAAATAAGTGGTTTTGCACGTATGGTGTTGTTGATGTAAATACTTCTTGTTTCCGTGATCTGCAGGCTTAGGGGGACGGTAACGTAAACAAGCGAGTAATGGCGACTGAGATTGAAGCATGGACTACTGGCCCACAAAACGATGGTACGAACATTAAACCTTTAATTCTCTTTAGTGGTTGGACCACTCGTTTATTGACTTTGGCTAATGCATCTAAAAAGTGGTCGTTTAAGCTGTCGTTTTTGGAGACGAGGTGAGCTGTAGTTGCTGTCCTACTCCACCATGTGCTCACAAATGTTTGCATCATAAAATGTTGTGTCTGTGGTATACTCACGAAAACGGTGCATGTGTATCTTTTTTCACATAACAATATTTCACGGCACAATATTTTAGCACTTCTGGCTTTGACAAAATACTCCTGATACAAAACCAATTTGAGGATAAGGTATTTTAATTTTCTGCATATACACGTACTAGGAGTGATTTCCTCTGTCGCACCCTGTGTTGATGTAAGTTACATTTCAGAATCTGAAAACAACGCAGAGGACATTGAAGTGTTTAAAATATCAAAAATCTAGAAAAACCGCGACCAGTTACGTAATTAATTACGTTACGATTGTATAGCATTGACATAATTCGATATCTTGTGTGGATTAATGCCATAACATGTCTTTGTTAACCTTTGTTAGAATTTTAAATACCAAGCATCCTTGCTGAGATTCCCGGATGTTTTTTTCTTTCCACGTGGGTTTGAATACGATTTATGAGTTACGTGCGATATGAGATTCCGGCTACATTCTTTACTAGTATTGCTCAATACTGCGCAGCAGTATATAATATATATACGGTATTATACATAACCAGAATGTGAGGTTCAGTGAATTATGTACTAATAAAACTGTTTAGACGGTGGTATGGTACGTGTGCTCTGTAACTGCACATTTTGAGAGTGTACAAACAACTTGAGCAGTTGGTGTGGCGTGGTGTTTTTGTGTAATTTAATCATATTAGATTTTTGTAAGATGTTTTTATCAACTGATTTGAACATTTGATTGACTTACTGAATTAAATGGATATTAAATATTCTTCTATGACAGTTTTTATGAATAAAATATGCATTTGAAATAGAACATTAGAGAATTATGTATGTGCAGAAAAGAGAGAATTACAAAGAAATCGATTTTCTTAGCATAATGTTCAAAATGTGGATTTAAATTTTGTTTTTCAACAAAGTACCTAAATGAGCCAAAGCTGACATATCAGATAAGACGGCTTCCATTGATTATGGCATATGTTGCTTTTTTACAGTTAAACTGTTGGTTACAGTCACACCCCAGTCTCCCATTTTGCTACATGAATAAGGTTAACTTCAACGTGATGTTTTTGGGTGACTTTTTCAGTACAGTGCTACTGTAGGTGAGCTGTATGATGTTTTTTTTTTCCAAAAAGTTCTTGCAGAAGGCACTATCATGTAAAAACCTCAACCAAAAGTCAAGTATTCATACAGACCTTTTCATTGGACGCGTGCGCCTGACCCCCAGTTAACTTCAGGTTTGCGTTTGGCTAGAGTCTAATAATATCAACTATTTATATTTAATTTAATGTTATGTCAATATTAATTTGCATTATTTTACTGTATAAATTGTTATTAAATAAAATATTTTTTGAATTTTGTTGTATGTTCATTTTATTAAATAAACAATTTGTTGAATGGGTCCTGTAGTTTGGTCGCATTTAAACAAACCGTATGGTACCTTGACATCTAGCGCTTGAGCTTGGTATCGGAGTCTAAATTCAAAAATATTGTTGAGACAAGTAAGGGTTCTTCTCGGTTTCTTTTGATTGTTATCAGAAATAATCTACAGGCACTCTATTGTTTGTGAATGTGCCAGAAGTTAAATTGGGGTTACAAAAGTTCGCGTGCGCAGTAACGTTTGTTTATGTTGTTAATCGAAACCATCTATATATTGAGTATAACATGAGAGATCCTATGGAGCGAAAAATTGTGCCTAAACTTAACAAACAAATCCAGCGTTTTGCAAACAAACGCAACCTTTTTTGCAAAAGAAACTAAACTCTGAAACAAACAGAAAGCGTTTGACAAATACATAATGCAATTCGAGAGAAAATGCAAAGGTGTAACATATAAATGTACTGTGTTTAAGTCTCACCTTTTTATGAGATTCTCTCAGCTTGATTTTCTCACAAATGTGACGTCCAGATTTTCTCACAAATGTGATCGTACAGATTTTCTCACAAATGTGACCGTGCAGATTTTCTCACAAATGTGACGTCCAGATTTTCTCACAAATGTGACGTCCAGATTTTCTCACAAATGTGACCGTGCAGATTTTCTCACAAATGTGATCGTCCAGATTTTCTCACAAATGTGATCGTCCAGATTTTCTCTCAAATGTGACCGTGCAGGTTTATATCAGGGCTTGCTCTAGGCATGGGCAGGGGTGGGCTGAATCCCCCTAAACATCTGTCTTGCCCACCCAATGAGAATCAAAAAATAACACCAAAAATTGTTGTATTTTCTATTGGCTGAAAGCAACGTCACACTTCACTTCACTGCTCTGGCTTTAGTTTGTAACAGAGAAGCATGCTACAAGTGGAAGCAAAATACTGTGCAAAGGAATTTTAGATGCACTGCACATATGTAAAATTAAGCATGTCAAATTAATTGTGCAGTAAAATCAGATTCAATTCTTCGTTTTTGCGGTCTTATTTTGTGCTGTTAACAAACAGCTATTATTTGCTTGCAATATATAGGCTAGATTTTAACCTATTGACTTTAAGTAATGACTGAAAGCTCCATCTTCCGAAGCTCCCGCTTCAGAAATAAATCTGTTTCTCTCCATCTCAAACACCCCAATTCACGGTAGCGAAAAAATGTGCAAAATAGTTCAGTTTAGGCGCGATGCGCGCTCACGATACCACTTAAAAAACAGCAGACACGATGTAAAGTTCATTGTGCAGTGTAATCAGATTAATTCATTCAATTCATTAAAAGAAATTAAACAGAAATCAGTGATCGTTCAGTGAATGGGGAATGTTCTTAGCCCACTTTATTTTGTAGGCTTCTATTTATGTCCAGTTTACATAACCGCTTTATTTAAGGTGTAAAACATCAATGAAATGTTGTCTGTTTTTTATATTTATATAAAAATAAATCATTTAAATCCTGCATGTATTGCAGTCATATACTGCAGTGTTTGTTGAATTCCAACAAAAGCAAACCTCAAGAGTAACTGAGCACGATAACAAACTAATTAAAAAAAAAATCTGGGTTATTTCATAAAACATTTTTTTACGTTTTCTAACGTTTTCTTAGTTTTGTGTTGCTTAAAACTAAATATGAACTTGTTTTTGCTGTGTTTCTGTTTTAAAAATGCAGATCATCTTTTCTGTTTTCACCTGCTTTCACCAGTTCATTTTCTCCAAATAAATAAAAATAAATTATATGAAATTTGGGAGAAATGTTGTCAAAAGTTCACAGAAATAAACAAAAATGATCATTTTACCAAATCACATTCTTATCAGAAAAAGAGGAAAATACTTTTTAAATGGACTCTGAATTTTATCTGCAGCTATACTGTCTGTGTGTTTGGGGTATATCCCCACCCAGGATATCTGCTAGTCCACACTTCTGCACCTGGCAGGAACCGGGCCTGATTTATATTTATTTATATTTTTATATGTCAATTTTTTGTAAGATTTCAGTATAGTATTTTGCGCTCTTTCTGAGATGCGACTCGGTTTTTAGTGATTTTTCTGCATGAAAGTTGCACTGATACATATGTTTGACTTTTATACACAACTCATAGATAAAAAGTATTTAACATTATGTCTAAACACTCTGGCATTAAAGTAGAGAGCTTTCTAGGCTATAAAAGATGGAAAAGCAAATAAATCGTTGTAGCAGTTGTTTCAGTCAGTCGTCGGCTTTGTTTGGTTGCCATTAGCCTATTTAGGTTTAAAATGAATGCTGCTATTTTTTTTGGCTATTTCAAGCTATTTGGGCAATTTTTGCAATAAAACAAACCAGCACAAAAAAACAGTAATATAAATCTAAGTCAAACTATCTGCTGTTTTGGGAGAAGTTGCATAACTGAGAAAATCTGTACGGTCACATTTGTGAGACAATCTGCACGGTCACATTTGTGAGAAAATCTGCACGATCACATTTGTGAGAAAATCTGCATGGTCACATTTGTGAGAAAATCTGGACGATCACATTTGTGAGAAAATCTGGACGATCACATTTGTGAGAAAATCTGGACGTCACATTTGTGAGAAAATCTGCACGGTCACATTTGTGAGAAAATCTGGACGATCACATTTGTGAGAAAATCTGGACGTCACATTTGTGAGAAAATCAAGCTGAGAGAATCTCATAAAAAGGTGAGACTTAAACACAGTACATTTATATGTTACACCTTTGCATTTTCTCTCGAATTGCATTATGTATTTGTAAAACGCTTTCTGTTTGTTTCAGAGTTTAGTTTCTTTTGCAAAAAAGGTTGCGTTTGTTTGCAAAACGCTGGATTTGTTTGTTAAGTTTAGGCACAATTTTCGCTCCATAAGATCCTGTGCGGATCACTGCCCATCATAAATGCTACTATCTGTGTGAAAGAAGCTTTCCTTTTTCCTTTATAGATTATCAGTCAGGAGACAAAAGCACAAGTCGCTTGTTCTTGACCACATATGCCACGTTTACCTTCAGGCTAATTGGTCCTTAGCACTGGACAACATTAAGTGTGCTTGCTGTCTCCAGTCCTTACTCAGCACAAGTGATTATGCTTCCGTAAATTTCACAGATTAATTTCTATTTAAGTGAATCTGTTTACTGTTTGGGCCTAATGCATCTATCGTGTGTTGCCACTCTAGATTATTGCACTAATGCAGACATGGTCACTTAGTTTCTCCTCTGACTGTAGCTAGTATTTAAGACCGAAGGTATTTATGACCATCAGGGCCACTCCTACTACTTCCATGTGAATATGAACCCTCCACCCCACCCTAGCACGCTGTGCATTGCCATATGTAGGCAGGCTTGGCAGAAGCACCAGTGAGGCATCAAAATTAGCAGCGTCAACTTATCTGCCTCCTTGTGTTGTTCCTGTGTATGTCTTTGCTTTTGTGTAGTGCAGTTAAAGCTTAAGTGTTGTATAGGTATTTCATCTAAAAATTCTGTCATCAACTCACCCTAATGTTTTTAAAGCTTTATGAATTCTTATTTTTGTAATCTTAAACCATAAAATTGACCTAATATTATTAAAAAAATTATAATATTTGTTTAGTGTCATAAAATTGGATTTCAACAATTGGAGCTTATGAGTTGTTTCAAGTGCACGTTTTGCCATTGTCTCTTTGAAGGGCTGTTTACACAACAGAGTTTTCAACGGAAAACTGAAGCCTTAATGTGTTTTGGCTGTTTGTTTACACAAAAACTGCCTTTGGGGAACTGACAACGCAAACTTTTGAAAACAGATTTCGAAGTGTATGTTTTTTAAAAAACAACACCGTTATAGTCTCCATGTAAACTATGAAAACAGAAGTATAAACGGTGAAGTCATGTGCATGTGTTTTACGTGTTCAGTCTAAACAGGCATGCACGAGTATACTCAAAACAAGAATGGAGGCCAGGGGCGACAGAAGGACATTTTTCTTAGGGGTCCTAAGGGGGGGCTTAACAGTTTGAGGGTGGGCTTAAAAAATTATAAAATTAATAAATGCCTTAGCTAGATAACATGCAATTTTTCCGTTTAAATACAACAGCTTCTTAAAAATGTTGTTGTAGTGCATTTGCCACACTTCTCCCATGAGTGCACTTAGTTATAGTTATTGTTAATTAATAAAGATTTTGTGACCATTTTAGAACAAGCTTACATTATATGCTGTGCTTTTTTGTTGAACACATTATGCAATGTGAAAAGTAGCCTACGAAACAAACATATTTATGAACTAAACTAAAGAACAAACAGAAAAAGCAAATGAAGCAGAATACAGCAATTAACATACAGAACGTACTGTAGCTTACACTCGGTGTATGGTTTTGTTATTACTTCCCAATTTTTGTTAAGAAAAAATGCATATCAACAAGCACAAAGTTCGAGTCTTTCACTAAGGGTCCTTTGCTAGCCTAATTATTCCTTCTATAACCAAAAGCAAACTAATCAATGCTATACTCCTCTGTTCTTTGTATTGCAATAGAATTAGCAGTAAAACGGGCTTATTTCAGCAAAGACCCATAGAGTGCAGATTAATCCAAACGTTGAATATATTTACAATTGGCCCGAACTCCATATACTCTGTTGTAGTGTTGTCACGGTACCAAAATTTCAGTAGTCGGTACCAATACCAGTAAAATTCCACGGTTCTCGGTACCAATTTCGGTACCAAAGCAAAACACAAGTACATGCTAATTGAAACATAATTTTATTAATAAAGCTCATTGTTAATATAAATGTATAGAAAGCAATGCCATTTTGTATACATGAAGTTTAAGTTAATTGTTGCTGAAACTGTTGTGTGCTCTCTGGGGTCTTTCATGCTGATGAACATCCTCCTCGGTCTGCTGCTGTATAAGACAAATAGAAGAAACTTCAGTAAGTCAACTGACTGAACAAACATGCATATGCAATATTAAATCAAACATCAGTTTTTATACTGCATTTACACAAGATTACTTACATTAAGGTAACTGTATATTAAAATAATAAATGCAACAGATATATTTTTCTTTAGTTTAAATGTGGTTTTTTAAACCTAATAGAGTTATCTATCCAAGACATACACATTGCTAGTCATGCAGTTAGTATGATAGTTTTCTAGCACATAGATTGCAGATAGGCCTACATAAAATACTAGGTACTGTAAACCCCATCCTGTCCTCCCATTTATTTTACCCCATTACAGTTATAAAATCATTAAATGGTTAATAAGGACACTTGACTGGATTAGCATTGGCGCTAACAAATTAACACGCAAACAGGGACGTTTGTTTTAACGTAACCTTTAACTTAACATACAGTATGCTACAACATTCATAATGCAAACGAGAACAGAATTTGAAACTTACCGCTTGAACTTGTTAACTTAAATCCGGATGCTTCCTCGTTTCACCACAAAACTCTTCGTTTTCTTCGTGATATGACTTGAATCTGAAGTATTTCTGTGCGCATCTCTTGTGGATCGGAGCCGCGCTTATCCGCTCATCACGTCTTGTTGCGTCTATAAAAAGTTTCCGACTGACAACCTGTCAGACAGAGCATCAGTACCCGGTTGACCCGGTACGTCGGTACTACCGGGTCTTGTGAAAATTAGGTACCGACAACTTTTTTATTTTTAGGTACCGACTTGGACCCGAAGTACCGGTACTTTTGACAACACTACTCTGTTGTAGTTTTAAAATTCTGTAACTATAACGTAAACTGACACCGTGTCTACCGGATGCCCGACGCGACATGTCAAAGGATATTAGAAACGCATTAGAACCCATTATAATTTTATATTTTGTCCACACTGGATGCCTCGAGCCAATCTGCTGGCCTGGAATGCATAATGTAGCGTTTTACTTGTTTTTGTGCTGGTCTGTGTGAATGCAGATAGTTTTGACATTGTCATGTGTTCATGAAACTTTTTAAAAACGCTAACTTTTTTACTACGTTGTTGTCGTCATGTAAACGTACCTTGATATACTTCACTGGCCAAAGTTTTACAAACCTCTGAAACAAATCAGGTGAAAATGCTTAATTAAGATGTTTAAATTCTTTAAGTGCTTCGTAAGTGCCATCTGGAAAATTTGGAACTTTCCCCCAAGGTTTATCAATTGTGACTATGAGACCTGACCAGAGGGCTGTTCCATAAAAGGCCACTAAGAAAAGCGTCGATTAAAGCCAACACCTGACTTGAATGAACCGAACTCATCAGTCACGCTTAATTCGGTTCCATAATGGTAAGTTGAAGATCATGTGATCTGATTTATTTGAGTTAGGTTCACCTAGTTCAGATAATTGCGTGTGCATGCTAATATTCTGCAGCCCTGCAAGTCAATAGTGTCTACAAGTCGAGCTTTGATCAAATCGATCCGCTAAGGAAAAGAGAGCGGTGATGATTGGTGCTCTTCTTCTTTTTATGTGTTTAATGGCAGTTAACATCCAGCTTATTGGTGCTTTACCGTCACCTTCTGCAAAACATGTGAAGAATTTTAACCTCAAATGTACGAAACTGTGGTACTACCGCTGCAAATAACGAAACCAGAGGGAAAGATTGGCAAGAAATTCTTAAATAACTCTATGCATGCAGTAAGTAGAAAGTGTTCAAATATATTCAGATAGCCTATTTTAATACAAATAAATTAAATAATACTATATAATAATCTTTGCTACAATTTATTCAAAGAGTAAGCAAGGAAAAGGGTTAAAATATGTTGTACAAAAATGTTAAACCTACATTACTTGTTTTTATTTTGTATAAAATGTATTACAATACAGTGCTGTGTAAATGTATTAAAGAGTTTAAAGCAGTGATTAACAGAGTTTAAATCTTAATTTCAGATAACATCTACAATACGCCCTTTTCACAATGACGTCACTTAACTTCCACCTTTGCAAAGCAGTGTATCATAACATCCGTTTTGCAACAAACAAGAAGAAGAAGAAGAACTTCCGTTTTGCCGTCGCGCTGGAATTTAACAACAGTGAGAAAAAAAACTGACAGAACACGTATTCAAGTACTTATCCTAGCACCTTCGCTAACACAAAAAGAAAACAAAACACTTACCTTCATAATCAAACAGGTACTGTTCAACGAAGAATTTGTATCCTTTCTCTAGCTTTGATCTTGTTGTTAGCGAAAATTTGTCTGCAAGACGTACATCATCTAGACGTATTTGTGGCAGATGTGCAAGCCACTTGGTAAACTCCATTCTGAGGCGCTAGCGGAAGTAACTTCTACTTCTTCTTGAGTTTTACTGGCGGTTGGCAAATCAGCTTATAGGTGCATTACCGCCACCTTATGAACTGGAGTGCTAGCGGAAGTAATGATACACTGCTTCGCGGCAGAACGGAAGATGCGTGACGTCATGTGAAAAGGGCGTATTCAGAATAAGGTGTCTGTATGTTCACAGGTTAGTCTAGGTACAGAATTCACTGTTTGCACATGCACATTGAAGGCCCACTTGTATGTTGAGGTGCTCACATTGTGTGTTTTGCAAATATGATTGTCTGCAGGACACTGTAGACTGGGACCACATGCGACAAAGGGAATTACAACAAAATGCCAATAGCACCCCATCAAATCATTTTTTCTGTTCGTACAGAATAATACAAAGAAGATAAAGACTGTTTACAAGCTCTACCTTTGCACAAAAAGGAATATAGCTGAAAAGTTAATAAAGTTGAAAGTTAAACCTGAAAATCCAACAACTGGAAAAAGATGCAAGAAAAACCGCCTGCAGCAAGCAGATATAGCCTACAATAAAATAATTTTATTAAACTGAAGGAAAAGTAAAAAATTTAAGGCTACAAAGAATGATAACTCTGTCTGTTTAATTGTCATCAAAAATCATCTTATTGCCCCATCAGTCTTTCTCTACAACCATCATTGGCAGCCTCTCTCTCATCAGGCAGACAATAATCAACACACACAAGGCATCCCATTTTACCTTGCCATTTTTGCTGTAGGTCACTATAAATTATTTGGATTATATCTTTTTGGCCAATATAATTGTTTGAAATTGTTATGCTATCAAATTGATATAATCTATCACAGATGTATGACAACAGACAATATATTCATTTATTATTGTGTTCTATAATTTATTTAATTGATTTCTTTACATGTTTATTTATAATGTTCATTAAAGTGATGTAATATTGCATCATGACAGAGAATCAGTGGTAATCTCATCACATTACGTTGACCTCTAGTTAAGCAACAACTAAGGCTTAGCCTGACCGTTAGCCTGTCCCAGACCAGGCTAATTTCCCAGCATAAGTTGCCATAGTAACTGATTTCTAACTATTTTAAGTTTACTTTATGAAACCGAATCGACTGACAATAAGTTTGAATTACCAAAATAAGACTGGTTTATTTCGTAATCTTGTTTTATGGAACAGCCCTCAGGTGTGGCTGAAAAGATAAACACTTCGGCTTTGATGGTGTACAGTCTCTTGCTCATGAAGTTACACAGAAGACTGCTATTACTCTTAAGATTTGATTCTTCCTCTTAATACTCTTACTATAATACTTTACTATGAGGGTAAATGGATAAAAATACCAGCTAATGACCAGTTTTGGGGACCCACTGCTCTGCACATTTTGTTTATCTCTCTTATCTGACATACTCAGTTCAGTTCAGTTCAAGGAGATTTCACCTGCTGAACTGATGATTTTAATAAGGTGTGTTAGAGTCACTGTTACAATGTCCCTAAAATTTCATTTCATGTTGTGTGTAATGTTGCTGTGCGTGAATGTAAGCAGTCTGCCAAGTTGTAAAGATGAAAATCCAGGGCTTACCTTGGGGCAGGCAGAGCCAATAGCCTCTGACCTGCAACTGCCAGGTCAAAGTCAAGTCGTGTCTCCATTGTCAGGCCAGTATCGGCAGCACTGCCCTAAAAACTCGCCATAAACACGCTTCTCTGCAACAAAGGTCACACAGTCCCACCTACTGATTGCATAATCTCACAACAAACATGATGAGACTTTTTTTTTCTTTAGTGTTCGCTTGGTGAAAGATGAAACCATAAAGCTAGTATGAGATATTTGACTATGTAAAAATACATACACGTAAGATACGTCCTTAAATATGACCTTAGTTGCATCTCAGAAGAGTTAAATAGGTGGACATCAGAAAACAAAAGGTTCCCGTCAGACAAACATTTAAATAATGTGCCTGCCAATAATTAAAGATGTCTAATAAAATGTCACAAAAGGTGACTATGAGATAATCATTTAAAGAATGTGGCCATTACGTTTTTTATTGAATCCACAGAATCTTTAAATGTCTTAAGACTTTTCAATAGCCTCAATGATAATAGCAGAGTTTTCCTTTATTTTACATAAAAAGTTTACTTCAATGCTGACGATTCTCAATTTTAAGTTTAATCTGCAGTTATTTGCACAGCAAATATTATGTGCCTTTGACCTTACTAGGAAAATACTAGCCGTTGGCCCAGAGCCCCTGAAGTAACTTAACTTTCAAAAAGTCCGCAAGTGTATGATGTCTAGTTTAAAAAAAATCTGTTCAGATTTTGAAAGTCTTGTAGTGTATTCCAGCCATGAGCTGTTATAGCAGCAAAGAAAAAGATAACTCATAATTAATGCCCATGGTTTTATTCAAGAAGCACAAGGTTCAACAGTTGCTAAATACTTGTCTGTGTGTATGTGTCTTTGTTTGTTTTGTCTATGCATGCTACAGGTGTGTTCTCATTTGAGCAAGAACTGAATGAGGATGGGCCCTATGGCAGTGAGGATCTGAACGAGTTGGAGGTGAATGGCAACTGGACCCCTCAGGAAAAGGCTTTGCATGAAGCCCGATTGAAAGCCAAGGCTAAGCGCAGGCTGCGTAAATCATCCTCTCGAGACTCCACCCGGGAATCGCTGTCAGAGTCTGTTTCAGGAGAGCCGTCTACCGATCCACACAGCCCCAAGGGCAAAAATGCTGTGAATGACCGAAAGTCACGGACAGGGAAAGGTCGAGGACTACCTAAAAAAGGTAGAACTGTAGAATGTAGGACTGTCAATTGTATGGCCCTGTGTTTTTCGCGATGTAGAAAATGAGGAATTTGCATAAAAACGGAATTTGCTATATAACGCAGAGTGGGAAAAAAGAGAGGACCTACTAGGGGTGTAACGTTCAAATTACTCACGGTTCGGTTTGTGTCACGGTTTTAGGGTCACTGTTTTGGTTCGGTTTGTGCTATGTTCAGGGAAAAGGGACTACTGACAAATAAAAATAAGAACAAATGTGACTCTGGACAACAAAACCAGTCTTATGGGTCAATTTTTCAAAATTGAGATTTTTACATCACCTGAAAGCTGAATAATAAAGCTTTCTATTGATGTATGGGTTGTTAGGATAGGACAATATCAGGTGGAGATACGACAGTTAAAACTCTGGAATCTGAGGGTGCAAAAAAAATCTAAATATTGAGAAAAAGAAGTTGTTAATCGGAGGCACTGTAGCAGGCCATCCACTCACAAAAATAAAGTTTTGATATATTTATGGAAGGAAATTTGCTAAATATCTTCATGGAACATGATCTTTACTTAAAATCCTAATGATTTTTGGCATAAAAGAAAAATAGATAATTTTGACCCATACAATGTATTTTTGGCTTTTACTAAAAATGTTTCTGTGCTACTTAAGACTGGTTTTGTAATCCAGGGTCACAAATACACTGCGTTCCAAATTATTATGCAAATGATATCTTTCTCTGGTTTTCCTAATTTGTCGATGCAAATGACAGTCAGTATAATTTTCAAGTAATCAACAGTTAGGGTACATTTGGAATTTTATTGAACAAACCTCCCACTGACAACAGTATTTATTTAAAAAATGAAAAACTCAAAATGCACTGTTCCAAATTATTATGCACAACAGAGTTTGAAAACATTTCATAGGTTGTAAAAAACTGAAAATGGTCATTTGTTGAATTTGCAGCATTAGGAGGTCATATTTACTGAAATCAAAAGCTATTTCAATCAAAAACATCCTAACAGGGCAAGTTACATGTTAACATAGGACCCCTTCTTTGATATCACCTTCACAATTCTTGCATCCATTGAACTTGTGAGTTTTTGGATAGTTTCTGATTGAATTTCTTTGCAGGATGTCAGAATAGCCTCCCAGAGCTGCTGTTTTGATGCTAACTGCCTCCCACCATCATAGATCTTTCGCTTGAGGATGCTCCAAAGGTTCTCAATAGGGTTGAGGTCAGGGGAGGATGGTGGCCACACCATGAGTTTCTCTCCTTTTATGCCCATAGCAGCCAATGACACAGAGGTATTCTTTGCAGCATGAGATGGTGCATTGTCATGCATGAAGATGATTTTGCTACGGAAGGCATGGTTCTTCTTTTTGTACCATGGAAGAAAGTGCTCAGTCAGAAACTCTACATACCTTGCAGAGTTCATTTTCACACCTTCAGGGACCCTAAAGGGGCCCACCAGCTGTCTCCCCATGATTCCAGCCCAAAACATGACTCCGCCACCTCCTTGCTGACGTCGCAGCCTTGTTGGGACATGGTGGCCATCCACCAACCATCCACTACTCCATCCATCTGGACCATCCAGGGTTGCACGGCACTCATCAGTAAACAAGACTGTTTGAAAATTAGTCTTCATGTATGTGTGGGCCCACTGCAACCGTTTCTGCTTGTGAGCATTGGTTAGGGGTGGCCGAATAGTAGGTTTATGCACAACTGCAAGCATCTGGAGGATCCTACACCTTGAGGTTTTCGGGACTCCCGAGGCACCAGCAGCTTCAAATACCTGTTTGCTGCTTTGCAATGGCATTTTTGCAGCTGCTCTCTTAATCCGATGAATTTGTCTGGAAGAAACCTTCCTCATTCTGCCTTTATCTGCACGAACCCTTCTGTGCTCTGAATCAGCCACAAATCTCTTCACAGTACGATGATCTCGCTTAAGTTTTCGTGAAATATCTAATGTTTTCATACCTTGTCCAAGACATTGCACTATTTGACGCTTTTCGGCAGCAGACAGATCCTTTTTCTTTCCCATATTGCTTGAAACCTGTGGCCTGCTTAATAATGTGGAACGTCCTTCTTAAGTAGTTTTCCTTTAATTGGGCTCACCTGGCAAACTACTTATCACAGGTGTCTGAGATTGATTTCAGTGATCCAAAGAGCACTGAGACACAATACCATCCAAAAGTTTAATTGAACAATATAAAATTAAATGTTTACGACACTTAAATCCAATTTGCATAATAATTTGGAACGCAGTGTACATGCATAACAATTCTATAAAACAGATGAAACAGAAGTCATGATTACAGTATATTAATCTTTTATGGAAAATATAAAATATATATTATAATTAGGGCTGTCAACGTTAACGCGTTAACGCATGCGATTAATTTTTTCAAATTAACGCGTGAGAAAATATTTATCGCAATTAACGCAGCATCCGTTTGTTTTGACATCCTTTGTCTAGCGTTACATTATGTAATCACGCTCTTATTCGTGTACAGGCTTTTAAACCACTTAAGCGCGATTTGAAACAGTTGCTTTGAGGCGTTCAATGAAGATAGACAGCTTCTAAACTGTGGGACGCGGCAAAACGCAACGAGAGGTCCAGTCTGGTGTGTACAGTAACGGCTGCGTCGGTGAATCTCTGTCAGACAGCGCATCCGTGTTAAGTTCTCTTTCGTGCTTGAATGGATAAAACCACACAAGATTATGTCAGAAAGCCCGTTTTGTCTAGCATTTTCTTAAGCACAGACTTCAAAGTGTAAAATAAAATCTTAAATGAATGCAAAGAGTTGTGAAAATGGGAGTGCGGTGACGGTCAGATCTGCGTACTGAGACAGCTCTTAAAGGGGCCCGTTCTTAAACGTGCTGCTGTGACTCCTGTCACTAATGTTAATCAAAGAACAAAATAAAAGAAGAAATCAATGTGATTTTATAGCTTTAATGAGAATTCTTCTGCATTTAATTTATAATTTAGCATTAAAGACTGTAAAGTGTCCTTCAATTTCCTACATGAGCTCTCAATTATACTGTTGAATGGCTATAATTAATGTTAAAATAATCAATTTAATAGAGACATCAGTTACAATACGAATATCAAAATGTTAGCTTTCATAAAATTATGCTGTTAAATAAATATGTTGTTTCTACATCAATTTGAAGATTAAATGTGAAATTATTCAAATGTAAAAGTAATAAATAAATAAAATTGTTGTGTGCGATTAATCGTGATTAATCACAGAAAAAATGTGTGATTAATCCGATTAATTTTTTTAATCGATTGACAGCACTAATTATTATCAAATAAAACATAACATTGCATATGTACAAATTAAATAAAGATGAATCATAATTGAAGTTACAGAAGCTATTGAGTCACAAGCAGTGAGTGATTTCCTTGACTTTTAACAGATAGCAGGAATATGCTGCTGTCGCTTTAAGAGGAATGCAACAGGTGCAGTACACTGATACTGTACACATGCGTTGTTTTTCGTCTGTTTCGTCCGTTCACTTAAGACATAACCTACTATGTTTGTTAAGATACTCGACAAGAGGGGCGTGTTGACCTACTTCGTGTGTGAATTTGTCCATTTAAGCGCAAGACTTCAAAGAAAACTCAAGTAGTCTGAGACTCAGCTTTCCTTGTGTGCGCTTCGGATCTTCTCACAGCGCGCAAGCAAGTTTTCTTGTGCATCATCTTGCACTTAAATGTTTAAATTGGCAAGGCTTGAATGAGTGTAGTTTAAACAGCAACATGTGCTGTTCAGGTCTCACCTGCACTCGCGCGAGCGCTCACAACACCTGGGTGATGAAAGCATAAATGACTGTACAGCATACGTCAATCCTATTGAAATTTGTCTACGTTATTTGATTTGTTGTAGATATTAAATGTGTGTCCATCGACAAACATACATTAGCTGAACTTTGTCTGTTTTACGCATTATCATTTTTAACGAACCACATTATAAATGCGTCGTCAGATTTAAGATGAGCCGCGGTCCCCGAACCGTTGGTGGAGAACCGTGTGGTTCAATTTTTTACCGAGAACCGTTACACCCCTAGTACCTACTAAATAAATAAAAAAAGAGTACTTATTATTAAAAAATATTACTTTCTTAAACAATAGTACTGAAATTTAAGTAAACACAAAACACAATGTACTGGTAAGATACTGGTTTATATTGTACAACTTTTGTACAACGGATTTCATAGGGCTCTACCATTAATTGTTTATGCATACGACTGGAATTAGATGCATGTTATATAAAATAATGAACATAATATTTTGAGCCAAATTTGTTACTTGGAAGTACCTGTATAAACTAGACTTCAGATGAGCTGTACATGATTAACACTGATACAGGGCTCTAGAGTGCGACCAATTTGGTCGCACATGCGACTTGATTTCTCAATGGTGCGACTAAGAAAAATCTGAGGTCGCACCGGTGCAACCAGCCGTTCGAGGGAGAAAAAAAGTCTCCGCGACTCTGAAAGTCTTCCTGTGATTCAACAACAGACACACATTAGGCCCATATCGTGGTCTAAACCAATCAGAGATAGTGAAGGGCGGACCGCCCCTCTGATTGGCCGTGGTAAGTGTGTGTACCAGAGGTCGTGTTAACCGAAAATTCTCTGTCATTGACAAAAAATGTTTACCAGTGACGGAAAAATCTGAACGTCGTCCGTCCGTCCGTCCGTCAGCTATTTTGACGGATTACAATGATGGCAATTTGTAACTCCCCGTTTCCCTTCATTAGAGCGTGATATGCTCGCGAAGGGACGTGCGTGTTTTCACACGTCATTGTTACCGACTAGACATATGTGATGCGATCTGAGAAAACCCGTCGGATGTCACGCTGGGACGCGGGAAAGACAGTTCACCTATCAAAGTAAACTACATAACATGAAGAATGAAGGAGTATCAATGCACATTTCCCGCCAGTCCTGTGTAAACTACGGCATGCAAAGTTTTTTTCATACAATGTTTTCGTGAGATGGCGGATCGTCTGCAGCACCGGGAGCTGCTCATGCGAGCCGGACCGCGATCGCAAAACATACAAGGGATGATCAAAAGTCCACACACTATGCACATGATAAACAAGGTAAAACTTGCTTCACTGCTTATTAGTTGTTGTCCGTAATGTTTGCTAGTTTCCTCATGTAGTGATAACGGCAGAGCTCTCGTTCTTTAAGTGTGCCCTGCACCTTTATTCAAACGGTTTTGTACAGTATTTTTATAGACTTCAACACTAGGAAATGTTTTTTTATTAAATTGTTATTAGAGTAAGTCTTTCACCACTGTAAAGTGACTTTTACTTGTGATACTGGACTGTTGTGCTTTTATTTTCATCACTTAACTTTAAACCCATTTTCCTCCAAATTCCGTTCCTGAAAATCATAGCGCTTCAGCAGACCTCAGCCATAACTTTTGTTACATACATACAATGAGAAAAATAAAAACTGATTTGGAAAGGGCTTGGTATGAAAAACTGTAATATATAAATTTGCACCATGTGTTGGGTTTTCCCAGATCGAATCACATATGAACATAAACATTAAAACATTAAATATATAGATGACTATAAACAACAACGGCTTTATTGGGCATTCAGTTGTATTAAAATACAACAAGTTCCGAGACGCAAGTACAGTGTGATGACGTCACGAACATACTAATTACCACCTAACGCCACCTTGCACCATAGTGACGGGTAATAATAGATTATGACGGATTTTTTACGAGCCTGTCAGTCAAAATGATGGACAATAAAAAGTCTAGCGCAACCTCTGGTGTGTACGTGTGAAAATGCGTGTGCTGCAGTCAGAAAGAGAGAGGGGAGGAGCCTATAGGCCTGTCAATTAAACAGAGTGGATGTAGCCGTGGATGATGAGAGAAGATGAAAAGAACGATTGACAAATTTTTCGTGAATAATGTTAAGTTAAGGCCTGATCCGTCTGAAAATCATAAGCAAGGCTCTGACACGGAGCCATCAACCTCCCAGGTTATGTCAAGCCCTGGTCCATTTATCTTGAGATGTTTTAAGTTTCAGTTCAGTGAAGCACTTTAAGCACCAACACTTTTTCAGTAAGTTACCTTTCTTGTAGAATTGTGCTTCAAATAAAGAACTTTATGTTGACCAGGTTGTTAGTTAATCATTTACAAGTCAATTGTGCCTATGAACTGGTAAAACTGCGGTGTTAAATGCGATGCGGTCGAAAATTTGGGTGCACCTAACTTTTGTGCTGGTGCACCTAAGAAAAAAAGTTAGGAGCACCATTGCAACCAGTGCAAAAAGTTAGTCTAGAGCCCTGTGATATCATACTGGAGAAGTTTTGTGCATATAAATATAAATCACGTTTTAGACCCCGTTTACACATGTATTTAATGCTGGACACTTGAAACTGAATCACCTAAAAAGGAATCAGGTGTAAACAGAACCAATAATCTTTAAAGATAAACATTTTGTATTTTACTTTTGTCTTCGTTTCACACTGATTCCTCTTATGACCAGGTGGAGCCGGAGGTAAAGGTGTGTGGGGGGCAGCGGGTATGGTGTATGAGGTGGAGGAGCCCGACTCTAAGGACCCTAATTATGATGAATTTGCACAGGTAAGAACACTTGCGCAAAAATACTATATAACGTTTAGAGTAGGAAATAAACATTTTGTAAATACTCTACTTAATGTATGATGTGTAACTAGCCTCTCACTTTTTTTTTTCAAATTTTTGAAGAGTGGCCTGACCTTAGTATCTGGATTGTGTTCACCATGCTGTTAGAAACGGTTAAGGCTTTGCCAATCATTTATCAACCCGAGCGCTTATCTTGTTCCACAGGCAGCTCCTTAATATTATGACAGGAAGACAGATGTGTTGTTTTGGTTGAAAGTCAGTGATACAAATGTAGCCACAAAACCACCTCATTTTGATGCATTTGATACAATGAATTTACCAAACTTTGTGTTTGTTGGCTATTTAGAAGTTATTTACTACAGAATTAAAAAAGGCCTTTTAGTCAATAAATAAGGGGGATCATTTTTATTAGCTTTAAGTTCTTCGTCTCATAGTAAACATTAAACTTGTTTTTCTAATGCCAATCTTTTGTGTCTTTATCAGGGAGACACTGTTTATGCCACAGTAGTACCAGAGCTGGATGAGAAAGAACTTGAGAAGACCATCAACCCCATTGTGCAAGAGTACTTTGAGCATGGAGACACCAAAGAGGTGGAGGTGAGATAAGTTCTGGCATATACCAAATAACAGAAGCTTTGTTTCACACCAGAGAGGAAAATGTTGACTGTGATGTTTGCTTTGTTTAATAGATTTACAATAAAGAGCATCACTGTTTGACATACAAGTGTCTGCCAAACGCATAAATCCATTACACTAACTTTGATCCAAAGTGACCTTGGAAAATAAACCCATTACTTTGACACTGTTATTACCATGGTTTTCTAAACTACAGGGAATTTTAATGAAAAAATTTTAAAGGTGTGATGAACTGGGCTTGTTTATCGTTTTATCCTGTTGTATGAGGTCTACTTATGAAGTTCGCGTGGTATTTACATTTAAAAACATCAAAATCAATAAGTAATAGGTAGGGATGTAACGGTATCAACATTTCACGATACGATAGTACCTCGGTATGAAGACTACGATACGATATTTATTGAATTTTGTGCAGGAAAAAAAACAAAACAAATGAAGACTTGGAAAAATGTGGTATAAGTGTTTATTAAACTATGACTGAACAAAGATCACATTTATTATTTTTAGATTAGGAAATTTTAAAGTGCAAAGAACAGTAATATAATAGCATAAAAATTAATAACATAAAAATTGAGAACATGAAACATGAAAAAATTCAAATGAAAAAAGTTTGAGTTGTTTGTCAACTTTTAACAACTCACAACCAGTCAGGTACTCGCCTCATTCACTGCTTCACTCACTGCTATTTTTTTTCTCCTCGTATCATCATGAAACTTTTCGGGGTGATGTAACAAATGGCTCTTCATATTAGTCGTATTCCCCGAATTGTACTTCACCGCAGTCTGGCAGTGTCTGCATATTTCAAGGAATGAGTAATTTTATTTCACGGTAACGATATATTTCATGAAACAATCTCCCATTATAATTGTATATTTTATACCTCATTTTTCTTAGATTGATTTAACTAATTTATTTATTACAGTTCATTTAAATGCTCACCATAGTTAAAATGTAGGTAAGTTATGAAAATGTACTAAAGATATCAAATTAAGTTCTGATAATCAGATGTATTATTTATTCATATTTATCTTCTGGCTATATCATATACAGTAGGAAGATAGACAACATATATAACAGTAAAGTATGAATATGCACAAACAATGAGAGTACAGTATATGACTAAACTGGTGTTCATGGGGTCTGTACTGTAGGTCTTTATCGCTCTTCACTCTCTATTAGATGAGCACTTTTAGTGTGTTGCGACTCTTTGTCTTTAGGCTTGTTTATTCTCGGGCTTGTTTTTGCACTGCGAGTCTCTGGTGACTCCTCACGCGTCTCCCAAAACTGGAGGTAGACGCGCGTCACATCAAAGCGCTCACGCGTATCATCGCGCATTTCAACGCAAGTTTCACCTTGGCTCGCCTTAAGTTAAACTTTATAAAACTATTAACAGCTTTTCAAAACAACCTGACTTCTGAAATACGTGTTGAGAATGAGCTTTTTTAAATGCTGGCGCAGATCCCTGCACGAGCACTGCGGGTGAGAGAGAATACGCCGGACTGGAGCGGATCACTAAACTACAGACTGAAAGAAGGTCAAAAGAATGTTTGATACGTTCATTTGTTACGGGTGGATTCATTCATTAGTTTTTTTCAGAATAGCGCCTAATTTGCAGAGCGCCGAGTTAACCACGCCCACTTATTTACATTCCACGGAATACATGGAATAGAAAAATCTCTTACGGTTGACATTTTATTCCGCGGTAACAGAATATTCCGTCATTCCGCCCAGCCCTAGCTTCAGCAATTTGTAAATCCGTTTCTATGCCACTAGCGGCATCCGCCATTTTCGCTCAACTTGATCTGTAGCGGGCGGCAGCAGAGCGCAGAGGATGATGGGCATGCATGGGTTGATGGGAATTGTAGTTCCCGCTTCCCTCAACTCACTCCATTCGGCTGAAAAAACTACACTTTGCCTGGAAGATCTATCGTCATGCGACCACGATAGTATCGAAAAAAAATGCTATCGCGATACTTCGATATTTACAATACCGTTACATCCCTAGTAATAGGCTATTTTCTACCTGGGTTTTGAGGCCGCTCTACAAACGCTCGGTTTGAATGGGCGTTCCGCCATGAAGGCTTGGAAGTAAACGCTCACTGCTATGATTGGATAGCAGTTTGCATAGTAAACTTAGTTGGAGCCTTCTGTGAATTTGGTTAGAGACGTAATGTTTAGGTTACACATTAGCACCATTCGCACGAGATTAGCATTATCTGGGGACCTCTTGTGATTTATAAATTACCTCCCCACATCAGTATTTCATGTGACGCATTTGCACGGGATGATTTTACTCAAATTTACTGACTTATTTCCAGGATGTGATGGCAAGGCTTTGTTTTGAGACCCGTGATAGCGAACCGGACATAAGATCACCGCGATCATGGGTCTAAAATGTTACGAGAGTTTCCATGATAAATAAACAAACGGGAGACTCCCGGTAACTTATGGATATGACCCAGTACCCAAAATAATACCAAAACACTTCAAAACAGCCTCCATTATTCGCAAACGGTGGATAAAACCTTGAAAAATAATATATGAGCCTGCCAAATCACAGAGATCCCAATTCGCAAGGGATTAAGATCACAGACAACCTCTGCAATTAATACAAATGACTAGAGGTCCCCAGGTAATACTAATCTCGTGCGAATAGTGCTCAGGGCATATCAAGCGATCTCTAACAAAGCAATAGTGACGCATAGTACAAAATCTGGTTCCGCGCCACTTGTGTTACTTCAGAATTGTCATGCGAAACCAGTGGGCGGGGCTAGAGAAGTAGTCATTGATATTCTTTCTGTGGAGGCGGTGTTCAACCTATCAATGTCGTCATAGATAGGTGCATTCCAGAACCTGGCGTTCAGTTGTAATCTCAGTAACAAGGGCGTTTTCAGTTCTGACACTTACATGATGTTCACGTGAATACAATTCCTTCTTATATAACAAAAGCTCGGGTTAAAATTGTGGTTTTAATTCATGGCATCTTTAAAAAAGTAAATTTGCTGTATCCGATAATGCAATGATAATTTTACATGCGTTTTCTTGTAATCTAAACTTCTATCTGCTTAATTTTTTTACCTGGTAGATGCTGCTGAAAGAGTTGAATCTGGGCCATCACAGATACGAATTCTCCTCTCTGGCTGTTTCTCTGTCTTTGGAAGGCAAAGCTAGCCATAGGGAGCTCACATCACGGCTTCTCTCAGACCTGTCTGGCAACTTGCTGTCTGAGGATGACATGAAGCGTGCTTTTGACAAAATACTGAAGGAGCTGCCAGACCTCATATTGGATACACCAGAGGCCCCACAGGTTGAGTAATGAATCAAAATATAAACTTGACTGTAACACAAACTCTGATGATAAACTTTAATGGGGGAATATAGAAAAAATCTAATTTTGTTTTATCTTGTAATAATTTGTTTAATGTACACTAGTTAATAAGTGTGTGTGTGGTCATGTATTAATCTATATACCTGAATATTGATTTATACCAAAGTCCGTTTATGGAAGTCGTGCCACTCGGCGGCCGTGTTCGTAACGTCTCTGGGCAGCTATTTACAGCATAGCAAGTCCACAGTCCTATCTATTTGAATGGGGAGGCAGCTATTTCTAAAATCGCTACCGAAAATCACAATTAGACAGCATATTTCCATTTAATAATTAAACATGACATGAACTGTATCGTGTATCTTTCGTTTGCTAAGCCTAAATTGTGCTAAAAAATCATCTTTTTTGATGTCGCCTCATTTACTTCGCCTGCGCACAGGCTGGCAAGTGCCTCAGGAGAGCCCCATACCAGAGAATAGTCAGTCTTTATTGATTGACGATTGGCTCGTTTTACTGGAAGGCGGGACTTCCTTCGCTAAAGCAGCCATATTGAGTGTTGCATTAACGTTGTAACGGCAGTGGAGCATCTTGTTAATATTAATATCTTTGTTTATAGTCGCTGCACAGTAATAAGGATGATGTAGGATAGATATGATTTCTAAACACCAGGAAAAAAATCTTGTTGTAATCCATTTGTTATTTAACTAATGCATGTGAACACATTCTCCAAATAGCCTGGTTTCTGTCTTTACCTCAGATGCTTGGGCAGTTCATTGCACGAGCCATTGCTGACCATGCCTTACCCATGAGTTTCCTCGACTGTTACAAAGGCAAGGTGGACTGTGACCATGCCAGGTGAGCTTGGTGCTGTGTTTTGCTTTTTTAGTTGTATACTTTTTTTACCAGCGATCTTGTGTCCAGATTATGAAGTATTCTGTTACTTGGTCAAGTAACCGTTACAGGGTAAAGTTTATAAACATTTGCACCGCCCCAATGGTTGTCTTAAACCTTGTGCATTTGGTGGACAGTTTATTAGATACCATTCCAGTTTTCCCATTTTACTAGTTTGGTTGGTCCAAAGTACAGAGGGAACATTTATTCAAACAACTGTTTCTAAATCTCAAACATTTGAGAAAGGTTGTTGGGGATGTGGTTGGGAAATTAACATCTGCCAAGTGCCAACTACCGAATGCGTACATTTTGAGGGTCATTTTTCCTTATCAGCCAACACCTGTGATGAAGGACCTGTTTCAGATTAGACATTGAAAAGGAATGCTGTTGCTTTGTGTTATCACGTTTCTTGTAAAACAGATGGAAGATAAAACTGTAGTGTGTGTTAGGGCTGGGCGATATATCGATTTTTAAGATGTATCGATATATTTTTAGACAATATCGTTAATATTGATATGGGGTGTGTTCGACTTGAAGCGGCTCTGTGGTGTCTGACATGCGCAGAGTGAGCAGAGCACTCTCGCTCTACAAGTTTGCTTATGACATGGAGGAAGCAGTGCCAGTCCACACAGCGGAAGATGATCTGGTTTGTAAAAAGAAAAACAGTTCAGTTATTTGGAAATGGTTTGGATTTAAAAGATCTGATGAGCAGCAACAACAAGCTATCTGTAAACGATGCCATAAAACGGTTATGTCAAAAGGTGGAAGCACAACAAATCTCTTACACCACCTGCAAAAATGACACGGCACAAAACGAAACGTGATTGGTTGCTTTACTGTCAGTCACGTGGCCTCTTGGGCGGGCCTTGCCCAAAGAAAGGGGTGATAAGGTCTGGCTATGCGAGACTACGTTGGAAGCTTCTTTTACCCGCAGCGTGCCTTACGAAAGTAACGAAAGTTATTATAATTTTTGTTTACAATTTAAATGTTTTAAGCAAGTGGTGTGCAGCTGTATGTTTTCAAATAGGGTAAAAAAACTCTTTTCACAATTTCTTTTCACAAGCCATTTTAATAAAGGTGATTGTGACATCTCACATGAGGCTTTGACTTGCTAGTAAACATTTATTCCACTTTGTAGTGGATATCGGATATCGCCTTTCATCAAAAAAATACAGAGATATGAATTTTGGTCAATATCGCCCAGCCCTAGTGTGTGTTAGCGTTTTTGATTTTAGTGGCACTCATTTGTACAGCTCGAGCTTGCATCATAGTGCACTTGTGAGGAGTGTCTCAATGCCAGTTTTTCTTATTTGGGAATGCTCGAAATGAACTTAGATCTTCCTATTAGACATTTTTGAGATTTATTAACTAATAACTATTATTTTGACGTTTGCGTCTTTGCACAACATTTGTTTGTGTCGTTTGATAAATACACTGTTTATTTTCTAATGTGTACAACCTTTATAACCTTGTGTTAGAGCTGCACTGGACAGAGCATCTGTTCTGCTCTCCATGAAGAGTGGAATCATGCGGCTTGATAACGTGTGGGGGGTTGGTGGCGGCCAGAGGCCTGTCAAACATCTCATCAAAGAGGTAAGATGGGGGTCAGAAGTCCCTGATTTGTCATAGGTCAGTTTTAAATTTTATTGCAAATCGAGTTAGACAAAGGATCGATCAGTACTGGCATTTGGCAACTTGGGTTAAATATGTATCTGTTGTTTTAAGTATTACTTAAAGCCCCCCTAATCCGGAAAATGCACTTTAACATGTTATTATAACCAGTAACAAGAATGTCTCTGAAAACAACTAAGGTGTGCAGTTGTCGGATGTAAAAACGAACATACAAGTCTTCATTTACTCCCGACATCTGAGCCTCTGAAGACACTGTGGATTAGTTTTATTTCTCAACGGAATGAGCAGAAGACATCAGTGGAAGTCACTTCACACCGGGTTGCTTCACAAACGAATGTTAGTAAAATGCTGGATTCATAATGGGGCATATTAGGTTTTTATAGATCTGATTTAAAGACGTAACGCGTTTGTGCATTCACTCAGAAAACAGCGTGCTCAGTTTTTAAACAAATAACGTGTTTGTCTTATCTTCAAAAACCAAACACATTGTTTTGTATAAGTGAGAGTACATAAGACAGTGTTTCTCATTCGCTTAATGGCCATTCTCTTCAATTCAATTCAATTTTATTTATATAGCGCTTTTCACATAGTGCATTGTTCCAAAGCAGCTTTACAGGAGCAAATAAGAAAAACACAGAAAGGTAAAACACAGCACAGTGCATGGTGTTTATAGACCAAGCAAGATCATTATAATAAATAATATCTAATAAATAAATGAATAAATAAATAAATGCAGTCTCCCGGTGAGCAAGCCAACACTGCACTGCTCTGCTGTGGCGAGGAACCCAAACTCCAATGCTGAATAATGGAGAAAAAAAAACCTCGGGAGAAACCAGGCTCAGCCGGGAGGGCCAGATCTCCTCTGACGTGTCATAGCTGCACTCAGTGACCCCGACCAAAGCCACCGAGCAACGTCCACGAAGAACAGGGAGAGCCCACGAGCCGCGACCCAGGAAGCCCCACCCGCCGAAACCGTGCAGGTCCAACCCGGTCCCATTCCGCGATCAACAACAGACAACAGAGGAACAACCAGGGAAAAGTAGTAATGGCATAATTAACTTTATTCCTCTGTTGTCCGACATCGACCACAAAACAAGACCAACCAGACCAGACCCACACAGTCCCAACAAATGAAACGCCCCGAACCACAACCAACAAGCCCCCCCACTCCCCACAACACCCACCCAGCTACCTCCAATCAAAGTCACTGAGTGCAGCCATAACTTCAAACTGCTGTCATGTGATGTAAGTTTAGCATTAAATACCAAGTATTGTAAATTTAGCATTTATGTGACAGGTAGTCCGTCTTTGCTCTCGGCTGGGGATGGAATTGTCTGAGCTGGGCCGGCCAGATGGTCGCCTTTTTCTTGGGTGGTGATGGAATTGCCTTGGATGGAGCTGGATGGTCAGTCAGTCCGCAGGCTCTCGCAGGAGGATGGCACGGGATTTTCAGATGTAGCTGGCGTAATCTCTAGTTGTGGATGGGCATATGACGTTCATCTGGGTCTGGCGGAATCTCTCCCTACCTCGGGATGGGCATCCCGAGGCGAGGGCAGAAACAGAAAGAGAATAATTAGCGTAGCTGCTGTTCATTAGCTATGTATTAGTGAATGCTTGGCTGAAAAGATGTGTCTTTAATCTAGATTTAAATTGGGAGAGTGTGTCTGACCCTCGAATAGTATCGGGGAGGCTATTCCAGAGTTTAGGTGCTACGTATGAGAAAGCTCTACCCCCTTTGGTGGATTTAGTTATTCTAGGTGTTATCAAAAGTCTGGAGTTTTGAGATCTTAGAGAGCGTGATGGGTTGTAGTGTGGTAGAAGCTCTGTTATGTAGGTAGGGGCTAAACCGTTTAAGGCTTTATAAGTAATTAAAAGAACTTTAAAGTCAATACGATACTTAATGGGTAACCAGTGAAGGGTTGATAACATTGGGGTTATGTGATCGTATTTTCTGGACCTGGTTAGAACTCTGGCAGCTGCATTCTGAACTAACTGTAGTTTGTTTATTGATGATGCAGGACAACCACTAAGCAGTGCATTACAGTAGTCAAGTCTTGAGGTCACAAATGCATGAATAAGCTTCTCTGCATCAGCCACACATAAAATATTTCGCAATTTGGCAACATTTCTAAGGTGGAAGAAGGCTGTTTTTGTGACATTTGAGATGTGATTTTTAAATGACAGGTTGCTGTCTAATATAACGCCAAGGTCTTTAACTGTATTTGTTGGAGTAACAGTGCAGCCTTCAATTTGCAGGTCATAATCCGAAATATTCTGCTCACGTGTCTTTGGTCCGATAAGTAATATTTCTGTTTTATTAGAATTTAAAAGAAGGAAATTACAAGTCATCCAATGCTTTATATCGTCGATGCACTCTGCCAATTTGGATAGTTGGAAGGAATCATCTGGTCTTGATGAGATATATAGCTGAGTATCATCTGCATAACAGTGGAAGCTAATTCCATGTTTTCTAATAATGTTTCCAAGGGGCAGCATGTATATGGAGAATAGCAAGGGTCCTAAAACCGATCCCTGAGGTAATCCATAATTTACTTGCGTTAGATTTGATGATTCCCCATTTAAATGGACAAATTGATGTCTGTCTGATAAGTAAGATCTGAACCATTGTAGTGCCTGTCCCTGAATACCGGTATAATTGTGTAAGCGATCTAGAAGTATTTTATGGTCTACAGTATCGAACGCAGCACTAAGGTCGAGCAGGACTAGGAGTGAGATGTTACCTTTATCTGATGCTATAAGCAGGTCGTTTGTAATTTTAACGAGCGCAGTTTCAGTACTATGATGCGGTCTAAAGCCTGACTGGAATTTTTCGTGTATGTCATTATTTTGTAAGAAAGAGCACAACTGAGTGGACACTACTTTTTCTAGTATTTTAGACAGGTAAGGGAGATTTGAAATCGGTCTATAGTTTCCTAGTTCATTGGGGTCTAAGTTTGGTTTCTTGATAAGAGGCTTAATGACGGCCAGTTTAAAGGGTCCTGGGACATGGCCTAGATTAATTGACGAGTTGATAATGTTATAAATGGGCTCAATTGCAACGGGTAATAACTCTTTTAATAATTTAGTTGGTATGGGATCTAATAAGCAAGTTGTAGGTTTAGATGTTGCAATAAGTTTAATTAAATCTTCCTGTTTTATAGGTGAAAAACACTGTAGCCTTTCTTTTGGGGCGATGGTTGGTACTAATTTATAGGACAGACTTGGAGGTTGAGTTTTTACTATTTTGTCTCGTATGTTTTCGATTTTCTCTGTAAAAAAATTCATGAAATCATTGCTACCAAGGTGCGGCGGAATACCCAGGTCAGGTGAAGTCTGTTTATTTGTTAGTTTAGCAACTGTACTAAATAAAAACCTTGGATTGTTTTTGTTAGTTTCTATGAGGTTACGGAGGTGCTCAGCCTTTGCTGCTTTTAGTGCCTTTTTATAACAGTTTGCACTCTCTTTCCACGCAATTTTAAAGACCTCTAATTGGGTTTGTTTCCATTTGCGCTCCAGTTTACGTGTTTCTCTTTTAAGGGCGCGAGTGGTGCTATTGTACCATGGTGCTGCGTTTTTCTCATTAATCTTTTTTGACTTCATAGGTGCGACAGCTTCTAATGTATTAGAGAAAATAGTGCCCAATTTGCTGGTCATGTCATCGAGCGATTCTATATTTATTGGTATGGTTATTAAAGGAGTCAGATCTGGCAAGCTCTTTGTGAAACTATCTTTAGTAGTCGAGGTAATTGTTCTACCCTGTCGATAACGAGTTAAACGGCTGATTTCTGCAGTGCGCAGTGTACATGTTATAAGATAGTGATCAGTGACATCGTCGCTTTGAGGTATAATATCTATATTGGTTAGATCGGCTCCGTGAGATATAATCAAGTCTAGTGTATGATTAAATCGATGAGTGGGTCCATTGATGTGTTGTGTTACTCCAAAAGAGTGTAATAGCTCTGTAAACGCCACTGCTAATGCATCGTTAGCACTATCTACGTGGATATTAAAGTCTCCGACAATTAGTACTTTATCAACGTTAACCAATAGGTCCGATAGGAAGTCCGCAAACTCTTTCAGAAAATCAGTGTAGGGACCAGGGGGTCTATACACTGTAGCCAACGTACAAGAAAGCAATGGTTTTTTACTGTCAATTGGAACAATTATGTTCAACGCAAGCACTTCAAATGATTTAAATTTATGCTCCGTTCTCTGAGTTACAGTAAGAAAGTCTCTAAAGATTGTTGCGACACCGCCACCTCGACCAACCGGACGTGGCTCATGCATATAACAGTAGCTTGGTGGTGTACACTCATTTAGACCGTAATAATCATTTGGTTTAAGCCAGGTTTCGGTAAGGCAAAGTATATCAAAACTGTTGTCTGTGATCATTTCATTTACAATAACTGCTTTTGAATTTAGTGAAGGCCGAACTTTATGAGTTTGTTTTGGTTGTTTATTACATTGTCCTCAGGTTTAATCACGATTAGATTTTTTCTGTGAGATTTCGCTATTTTGTTATTTTGTAGTATTATTCGGGGGACAGACACAGTCTCTATGCATTTGGAAGCAGTAACATTTCTAACAGATGAGTGGGAGGAACACAGACTATGGTTAAAGTTTTGACTTACCGCTGGGAGACGTAGTCAAGCGGTGCGTAGCGTCTTTGAGATGTTGTCAGACAGAAGAACCGCTCCGATGCTGCTGGGGTGCAGGCCGTCAGGGCGGAAGAGCCTAGGTCGCTCCCAGAACAGATCAAAATTATCAACAAAGAGCAGCTTCTGTTCAATACACCATGACATCAACCATTTATTTAGAGCAAATAGTCTACTGAACTTCTCTTCAGTTTTGTTGTTGGAAGCACCGGCTCACACAGCCCTGCGCTTTCTGCTGGAAAGGGGGCTGAGACTAGCAGCTCATTTGCATTTAAAGAGACACACACCAAAACAGCCTGCTTTCCTCACTGGCAAAAATAGACTTGTAGGGCACAGTATAATAAAAGATCTGTGGGGTATTTTGAGCTGAAACTTCACAGACACATTCTGTGGACTCCTAAGATTTATATTACATGTTGTAAAAGGGCTACATTAGAGGGCCTTTAAATTCACTGTGATGCACATTAGATCACATTATGGTTGTCACAATATGCAGGTGCTGGTCATATAATTAGAATATCATCAAAAAGTTGATTTATTTCACTAATTCCATTCAAAAAGAGAAACTTTGATATTAATATTGATATTATATTCATTCATTACACACAGACTGATATATTTCAAATGTTTTGTGAAGAGGAAGATGCGATATGCCAGACCCAACAATGCAGAAGAGCTGAAGGCCACTATCAGAGCAACCTGGGCTCTCATAACACCTGAGCAGTGCCACAGACTGATCGACTCCATGCCAAGCCGCATTGCTGCAGTAATTCAGGCAAAAGGAGCCCCAACTAAGTATTGAGTGCTGTACATGCTCATACTTTTCATGTTCATACTTTTCAGTTGGCCAAGATTTCTAAAAATCCTTTCTTTGTATTGGTCTTAAGTAATATTCTAATTTTCTGAGATACTGAATTTGGGATTTTCATTAGTTGTCAGTTATAATCATCAAAATTAAAAGAAATAAACATTTGAAATATATCAGTCTGTGTGTAATGAATGGATATAATATACAAGTTTCACTTTTTGAATGGAATTAGTGAAATAAATCAACTTTTTGATGATATTCTAATTATATGACCAGCACCTGTACTGGTATAGGCATTAACCATGGTATTTAAAACCATGGTTATTTCATACCATATTGTATTACCATTTATTGAACAAAAAAGAGAAAACACAAAATTACAGATACTTTTCTGATGGCATCATTTAAAAAAAAACATGATTTTTTTGGCCAAGATTGCAAATGCCATGAAATATATTTGTCCCTGCTTTTTTTGCCACACATATATCACAGAGTTATGTTGTTTTACAGATGAACCTGTTGTTAAAGGAGTACCTGGTGTCAGGTGAGCTCTCTGAGGCTGAGCACTGTCTGCGAGACCTAGAAGTGCCACACTTCCATCATGAGCTGGTCTACGAGGTAAGCTGGAACATACAAAAACTATTAATTGTAGCCCAGGATATGTCTTGTTTTCCTAAAACTCTTGATAGTTGGCTCATTAATTTTATTTATTTATATAATTTGTTAAAAGTATCATCTGAATTTAATATCTTAATAAATCAACTATTAGGCATGCACCAGTTAATGAGTCATTGATCAATATTAGCCAATATTTGTCTTAAACTGTATTTGCAGATGAGGCTTTTTAATAGGGCTGAGCGATTAATCGAAATCGAATCGCAATCGCAATGTGCGATGTTGCGATTTGCTAATCGCAAGAGGCTGCGATGTGGATGCAATGTGAAAAAAAAGAAACGCGTCTGTTCCAAGCTCGCTTTGAGTGGCATTCTTGCTAACCAACTGAGTGAGCGCACCTCAGTTATGCCCAGTCAGCACTGCCCTTGCCAACTGCGTAAACGGCAGTCATAAAAAAACAGAAAGCAGGAGAGAGAAAGAGTGGGATTACTCGAGCGTCTCTGCCCTGCGTTGCGCGTCTCCCACATCTCGCGGAGGAACCGTTTAAACTTGAAGCGCGCACACAGCCTGTCATACTCGTACGTTTCTGTCCCATGCGGCGCGTCTCGCGGACGAGCCATTTAAACTTGACGTGCGCACACAGCCTGTCATACTCGTACGTTTCTGCCCCGTGCGGCGTGTCTCCTGGATGCTTATACTTGAATCCGGGCTCCACACCGCAAGTCTTCGCAAGATTTAAGGGTTATAATGGGAGTTGTATTTGTTTTAATGAAAACTATAATAGTGTACACTGGTATTTGAATTCTATTGGTGTTGTGTAATATGGCAGTTGGCAACCTATAGAACAACAGTAATTACTATTTCAATAATACTCAAAACAGCAAAAATGAATTTTGTAATGGTTCTAATGGAAAGTATCACAGTGCCATGGCAACACATTTACAGTGTCTTTGTGCTCTAACACCTATCAAATTAATGTAAAGGATTCTTTTTAAGTGATTTGGAGATTTGGAAAGACGATGTCAGTGAGTCTGAACAATGTACAATTCTAGAGGGTTAAACAAATGTACTACTTCTTGCCTTGCTAGGAAAGTACTGTTTTAAAACATTTAAGGGACTAAGTACTTGTAAATCTATTTAGTAAACCTGTCGCTTAACATAATTCAACTTAAAGTGAATGACCAGCTGCTGACTTTTTTTTAATAAATGACATTTGTTCAAATGCCAAGAATTGTGGGTTATATGTAGCAACAAAGTATAGACTTCTGGCGTCCTTTGAAAGGTTACAATCGAAGGTTGCGTTCAGAGTGTCCTTGATTTTTCTGAAATAAGATGTACTCAATGATGTATGTGTCTGTCAAATGCTTTGGAGGAAGCAGCTTTTGAAATTAAAACACAGCAACAGTCTCTGTCTGGCCTCTGGTCATTTTACATCTTGCTCTTGTTTCTTTGTGACTGACAATTGCACAAGGACTTAACTTTTTCCTTATTTCTTCTTTCTGTTCATTTTATTTCTCTCCTCTTGGTTTCATTTGCTGTTTGATAGGCTGTGATTATGGTGCTGGAGTCTACAGGTAACACAGCATTGCAGATGATGGTCAAACTCCTCAAGGCTTTCTGGCAAACTGGCCTAATTACACTGGACCAAATGAACAGGGTTTGTACTTAAAACATTTTTTTTGATGATGTAGTGTGATTCATTCACTGCAACCAGCAAAGAAAATGTCAAAAAATGGCAGTATGAGTGAATATGAAATTCACCCTGTTTACTTTAATGCATGTTCCTGGCATTATTGTAAACTTAACTGTTTTTTGTCATCTTTAATCATTTTCTAACAACTTACTTATTCATAACATTCTTAATGAGTATGATAACACTAGCAGGCATGCTATGTACATATATTAATGTATGAATGTATCTAACACAGGGCTTTCAGCGTGTATATGATGAGCTGCCTGAGATCAGCCTGGATGTACCTCATGCACACACCATTATGGAAACCTTTGTAGACCTTTGTTTCCAGGAGTCGGTCATCACTAAACAGCTGAGAGATTCCTGTCCAACCAGGTCAGAGACTGCAATCTGCTAAATGATATGTCTGTAAAATATAGTGCCAAATCTAGAAAATAAGACCTTTTAACATGTATAATAGGGTTGTTACGATTCACGATGCGATACGATTCACGATACTGATCTCACGATGCAGGTTTTTTTTTTCAAAGTAAGTTGAAACATTAGGAATGAACAAGTGCCCTTTTATTATTTCTCAAATGCTGCACATTTCTTTGTAAAATAAAAATATCTTATGTCAAATAACAAAACTAAATTGCAAATTTAAAACGAATTCCAAATCAAATAAAAATGAATAATAAAAGTCAACAAACTAATAATACAAAAAACTAACTAAAACTTTTAAAAGCTTTTCCTAACTTTTTTCAGCTTATCCACATTTTCCAAGTTTGCTGTAAACGCAGAGGCCCCTGCTGTTCAAAACATGTATCGCGATTAATTTAACATCTCATCCGACTAGAATCTTCACATAATTGATTTTCAACCTGCTCATGGTGAATCGTTCCATCCCTAATGTACAAGCTTGTGAGAGTGGGTACACATCAAGTCCCCGGCACCTTTTTTTGGCCATCATGTGGAATCTGTGGAGGAGCTCATCGGGGAGTTGGATCGTTCTGATTGGCTGTTCCGGTCAGAGTTGGCATGGACTTGGTGTGTACCCACCCTAATAGGACTGTGTAATGAGTCTTGAGTGTGAATGATAGAATTTAACTGACGGTCTGTTTCTTTGACCAGCAGAGGGCGCAAGCGCTTTGTGAGTGAAGGTGATGGAGGAATCGTGAAAAGCTAGAAGACTTGAGAGCTCTGACAGGCCCCTAATGCCCCGCAGACTGGCATCTCCTGCCACTTTCCTGGTTACTGGCTAGTACTCAGAAATATTCAGCCTCAGAAAAGTTATCAACAAGTAGAGTGACAGTTGAGAAATGCTGTTCTCTCCTCTATTACGACTTTGCTTCATTTATGTATGTGTGTTTGTGCAGCAGAAGTGCTGCAGTAAAAGAAAGAAGTGAACGGAAATCAGCATTGGCTTTTGATAGCCATAAAATATAGTTTGGGTTGAGGGATTCATTTTGCTTTGTTTTTTCAGCTTAATTGCTTTGTTTTTTCTTTAAGTGTTCACTTGTTTGTGTTCACAGTGGTCTCTCAATGTCTTTTTTTTCATGCAGTGTAATGCATAAAATATGAATCACTCAAAAAATGAAAGTATTAAAAGAGTTGTATTATTGAAATGAAGTGCTTAATCATAAATTGTTGGGCCAAAATACATTTTATGTGATTGGAGTCAATTCTTTTTGTTTTCATTTTATTGCATGCTCAGTGGCAAATTTGTCCTTTCTTTCAAATTATTAATAGTTATGTATAAACAACTCATATCCGTGTTTATAGATGTCTCAAAGTAACAGTTTTTTGGGGGGTTAACTGTGACTTTTGTCTGGTTATTGATTATTAATTTGTGATTTTCTCAGTGCTTATTCCTGATTTATCTTAAATGCGTGTCAAAATGTTTCTGGATAGTTCTGGTTCACACATCTAGAGAACTTTTTGTATGCTTTATCTGCCAAAGAATGGAGGAGAGTGCATCACCTCAAGCTCAGGCTGACAACTGGGAGAATGCTGTCTGAGAATGGTTATTTCCCATTTTCATAGCAGGCTTGTTTTGTACCCTCTCTGTTTGTTGGTGCACATCACAACAATCATTTTATCAAACTTTGTGTTTCAGTTGACAACAAAATCAGTTCCGTTGTGTAGGTAGCTACACTTTACAGTATAGCTAACACTGATTTGAAGTGGTAAGCTTAATTTTAGCAAATGCCACTGGTTCAGTAAATGCTCCTTGTATCAACAATGAAAAACAACATCTATATTCAACCAAAAAATATTTTTTACATCGGATCTGTTACTTCACGGGGACACTTTTTCAAGGATTTTTCCCCAACCGTTTCAGACTCTAGCATTGAAAAGACATTTTGACACCAATTATTTCAATAAAATGCAAAATGTTCATGTGCATGTTTCTTTGTGTGCATTTCCATACTTTTTTGTGCAAATATTTCAAATTCCAGAATTATTCGTAGTCGTCCTGCATTGAGAGAAATTCTAAATGTATTTTTAAAGAATTTGTTGGAGACTGGCACAATAAAAATGCACACCATTCTGCATTAATGTGCCAGTTCTTGGCAACCGCAAATAGGATACAATTTGGTTGAACTAGATAATTATTAATATATTTTATATACTCTGTATTTAATATACGACCATGTCTAGTTATTTCTCTTTTTCCCTTAGGTATATTTGTAAAACGAATTAAATGATGTATTGTAGCACCTTTCCTTAATTATTCAGTCTATTTGCATAAAGCGTCTGCTAAATACCTAAATGTATATTTTGTTGAAGATTAGTAGTTTTGTTGTTCAGCCGTTTGATAAATGGATCACAGGCATTGTTTTCCCACCACTGTCCAGATGGTGGCGGTAATGCATGGAAGCTGTTTGTCAACACGTAGTAAACATAATATGAAGAAGAAGAGAAAAAAAACCGAGCATACAGTACGTTTATGTGTAACTGTTGTTTATTTTATCATGTAACGTATTTGTTTTATCTTGTTCATTGCACACACACGTATCAGTCACACAGTAATGCTAAATGAAAACGTTTAGATTTTTCTTTCGTTTAATTTATCTAATTTTATGTATGAGGACGCTTTATGACGCTGCTTGTCCTGCTCTCCAATGAATCGAAAGTTGTATTTCGTGTCTAGTGTAAATTTCATTCCTTGTTTACTTTATTATAAAGCAAAATAAGGACTGGTTATTTAGAGTATTGATGTTTGTTTTACAGTTTAGACTCCAGTGTATTGTATCCTTGAATCAGTCCCATTTGCCTCCCACTAATGTGTTAATGTGTTACTATTTTAAAGCTGAAACCAACGACAAGAGCCGGAGCAGTATCTTTCAGAAGTCTTTTAAATAGCAGAAACCGAAGATGTGATAAAGATGAGTAACCCTGCAATACGCAGCCCAATGTACTTTACTAAAGCCAAAGAGGAGGAAAAGCTCTGGATAGAGGGAAAGAAAAAAGAAGACATCCAATCTCTTACTGGACAGGAGGCCAAAGACTTTTACCAAAGCCTGCTACAAGATAGCAGTGAAGGAAGACCAAGAAAGGCACGTGATGTGACAACAAGGAGAGTGAAAAGAGGAGCAGGTAGTGATGGATTTCATATAAAGTTAATAAGAAACACGACAAAGGTGATAAAATATAGGCTATACTTTGAGTTAACTGATTGTTAGATAATTGTCTGCCAAACACAAAACGTTAAATATTTAAATAAATTTCTATTTATGAATCACAGTAGAAACAACAGCATTTCGGAAAATGAATAAACAAAGGACAGTACTTTAAATAGTTTTTTTAAATAGATTGAAAATGTTCATTCTTTATGTTGTGACATGAGGGCAAAATCGAAGAAGAGGAGCGGGACGAAGATCAGAAGGTGGTCAAGTCCGAACGGGTGGCACCCCAGAGCGCAGTGGTCACAAACTTCTACAATATGCCCAGGAGGGCAATATCCAGGGCCTAAGGGACCTTCTGCGACATGGCTGTGACGTCAACTTCCGTGACGATTTTTTCTGGACAGGCGTGATGTGTGCAAGTCAGGCAGGGAAGACAGAGGCTGTTCGGCTGCTCCTGCAGCACGGAGCTGCATGGGTGGGCGTAGTGGACAAACAGGTGTGTAAAAACTGATTGATATTCCAATTGGTTTTAATATTATTTTATAAAACAGTCAGTTCTGGTGCTTGATTCTGATTGGTTGAGCCGAGTTCTAAGATGTTATAAAATACCCCCATTTATAACTGTTGACCGCATTACATAGCCTAAATAACTTTATATACTTTATTTTATGAAAACTTGCTACGCATATGGAATAACCGTTTTATAAAAGTAATAAACCCCGCGAAGCAGTGGGTTACAAGTGCATTTTAGAACAGCTAAAGGGGTTTTTCACAACGCCCTTAGCTGTTATAAAATGCACTGTAACCCACTGCTTCTTAGGGCTTATTGCTTTAGTAATACACTCTGCACAATGCAGATTTGTATTTTCTCTTATCCTCCACATTCCTTTACACTTCACACTTTTGTTTCAATTTAAATGTGCTGTATATAGCCACTGCATTACCTAAGGCCAACCATTTGGTTTACATTCTGGGTTTCAGTCTTTATTTACATTTTTGCATTTTGGCCGACACTTTTATCCAAAATTTTGTCGCCTTGGAATCATAGGATTCTATCTGCGTTCGGAGTAGTTTTGAGAGATTGAGCTTCAAAGTTTAATTCATATAGCAAAAATGATATGAGGAACAAATCTCTTTCATTCGTGAAAAAGACAGAGACCCTAAATGTATTCTAAATGTACAATATCAACAGTTTCTGAATTTGTAAATGGGGATTTTGGGAACAGATCAAATGCAGATAGAACCTTCTAATTCTGAAAAATCACTTTCTTCTGGTTCTATCTGCAAAACATTCATTAAAGCAATGCATTATCAAGCAACACAAACAAACATTGAAATTAGTGTTATAATAATGTGTAAAAAAGATACATTTACATGGTTTTTATGACATTTATTTGATATTTTAGGACACTATTTTCTTGTTTAAGTTAAGCATAAAAGGCTGTGCTAATTGTTGTATCTAAATGTTTTATGGTTGGGGCTGGTAAAATGACCTTATAGAGATGATTATGACTGAAATAACATGATGATGTTAATTGTTGTAATTAAGACTGTTGACATTGTTGACTATTTGGCCTTAATGGCTTAATATTGTACAATTTAAGGCATTAAACGCAGGAATTAGGAAACTAGCGCTGTTGGCTAGTATTGTGTCTATAAATATAAATATAAAAACTCCTTAACAAAACCTAAAACAAAACAGAAAAAATACTGTAGTTTGAGATGCTCTCCTTGACAATAGTATCAATAAAGCAGTCAATCTTGAGGTTTCTTTTAAACATTGTTTTGCATTTAGCTTTGCCTTTGTCATTTATTTTGTCACTCTCTTTGTCTACTGTTTCGGTATGCAGGGCAGAGATGCCCGGGATTTGGCCGTGCAGGCAGGTCACCATGACGTGGTGAGAGAGCTGGAGCAGTTTGGTGTGTCAGAGAGTGCACCAACTGCAAATGGAACAGACAGGTTTGACCTTGAATAGCTTTTTTTTCAAAGTCTGTGTGCCTATAACTTTGGTTTTCAACAATTCACCTGGAGAGGTTTACAAATTTAAACACTTACGAATTTAAACGTTATCATTATTACAGTGCTGTGTGATTTTTATATCATTTGACAGTACAAGTAATTCAACAGTGTTTTTAAAGCAAATATTTTTTTCGACACAAGACCGAAAAAATGTATCTTTATGTAACACTTTATGTCTGTGTGTGTTCCAACAGTGTTCGTTCTCAGTGGTGTAGTGTGTGTGCTGTGCATTACACAGACAGCACTCAAACACACAACAGGTCCACGCTGCACCAGTTCAGTGAGCTCCGTCCCCCATCCACCCCGCAGTACTGCCTGCCCTCTACCAGCAACAGTTTTAAAATGATGCTCCGCTTGGGATGGGACCCCTCTTCCGGTCTTGGACCCTCTCACTCCGGCCGCAAAAATCCAGTCAGCACAGTACTTAAGAGGGACCAAACTGGCTTCGGTTATGGAAGGACCCCACAGCCTAAAGTCACTCATTTTCAGGCTAGAGATCCTCAGGCAGTGCAGCATAAACCTAAAGAAAAAAGAATGAGACAGGAGAGAGGATCAAAGCTCAATGCTAAAGAACTAAAGAGAAAAGAGGAGAGAGACAAAAGATTGGAAAGAGACTTCCGCTCTTCATTTAATTTTGACCTCTGAGACCCTAAACCTTATACTGGGAAGTAGCTGCTGAAGCTGAAGCTTGTTACTTGAAAGCCACAAGTTCATTCAACCATAAAGATTGTATAGTATCAGCCAACTGCTGATAGCTGGATTACAGATTTTGTTATATATATTAAGTGGTTTGTACTAAGTTTGTCAATAAATTATTGTAATAAATACTCATGATTTTATTTGTTTATTTTGTTGTCTTTGTAATCCATTTTGTTGAATGCAAACAGAGGAATTTGGTTGATGGCCAAGGTGCTATTTTCCTTTCAGCTAACAAGATAATGATTCAGTCAATTTCAGAAATGAAAACAAATAGAATGTTGTATATATTTTTTATATTTTACATGCACAAAAATGCACTGATTTATACAGTAGTGGCCAAACGTGATCTTCAGTGGGCAGATTTGTACAATATTTGACAGTATTAGATACAATTATTTGGAAAAAATAATTTGTGTGTTGTCTTCATGGGGGCTGTTTTTATTTGACAAAGTTCAAAAACTTTATTCTGGTATAATCTGGTATAGTTTATTTATATGTGTGTGTGTGCCCTCATCTCACAAATTAATTTCTTTGTGTTAGTTTGTGTGTTCTGCAACTGTGTTCAGTTTTTATGAATTTACTAATTATATGTTTGTGTTTAGGTAAAATTATCATTTTTTTGTTTCACTCTGTGAACTACTAACAATATTTCTCCCAAATATTTAATAAATATAATAATTATTTATATATTATAAATAAATATTGTTTGTATTTGCAGAAAACTGGAAAATTCTGTAAAAACAACAGATGATCTGTATTTCTACAGACCTCAAATACTGCAAGAAAGTTCATATTCACTTTTAAGCAATACAACAGGAATATTATGTGTTCAGGAAAAGTAAAAAAATGTATGCGATAACCTTGATTTTTATCGTTGTTTTCATGTGTCTTGTCATGCTGTCAGTCTTTCACATTGCTTTTGGATGACTTCGTCACTCCTGAGGTTTGATTTTGTTGAAATTCAACAGACACTGGACTGGAGTGGCCACAATACATCTAGAAATGCTGATTAAATTAAAATTTGGAATAGTCTCTTAATTTTTCCCCGGCTGTACAACCACTTACAGTAGTGTTCAGGTGACAAACTTAGAAAAAGTAGCCGAATCTTACACTGCTCAGATATTTATTAAAAAGAAAAATGATTTGACCAAAACAAAGGATTAACGATCATCCGGTTTAATTTTTGTTAATTCAATTTTTAAAAATCTTATATAATTTAATTTTAAAGATATTTGTTTAACATTTTGAATTGGTTATAAATTTTCTGTTGGTTGTATTCTGTTCAAACGAAATGGTCTCTATACTTAAGATTAACTCCAAAAATATACAGAAAGTAAAATCTGATCTCCTGATCTTATGCTTGGCTCTTACTACCAAGGTACTATAATGTTTTCAGGGAGAGTCCTCTGGAAGGAAGTTGGAGGAATGCACAAAGTCAACATGTGACAGTATGTATCATGTGCCTCTGTTTTTACTTCACTGCCTTTAAATACAATGCTAAATATCTGCGTTTCTTTAAATAAGAATCTGCCTATTATTCACACACAACATTCCTGGTGTTTCACATTATGTCATCATAAATATATTAACTGTAACTTCTCTCACATTTATTTGCCTGCTAGCTTTGCTTACTGCTGACTACTGAACTGATTCAGGAACAGGAAGGAAAAGGCAGAGTGTAGCTTCTGATAAGGCTTCCTCCACAATCTTTGGCATTTGGTGAACACCCTGCAGTCCTTTGCTGCCTGGTCATTTGATTTCTGTGTATCAGCCCTTAAAACAACAAGCTACCTTAAGACGGTGAGTTCAGACTTTTTCAACAATCTTTTTCTGAAAGTCATGATGGTTTGTTGTTCTTCATGTTATGGGGAGTTAATTAAATAATAAATAAATAGGTTTTTATTTTTCGAAAAGCATGCATTCATCAAAGCTTTATTTCTATATTCTCTCCCTCCATTATGTCTAGACCTGTGGTCGTAAACCAGTTGAAACAATGGGAACTGTGAGGTTTCCTGCATTGCTTTTTGTACTCTTGTACAGTGTAAGCTCTCTGACATAATTACATCATAACTTATAAAACTCATCACACTGTGGGCTTCAGAGATTCATATCTTCCCTGTGTGATCTGATTCTGCTTTCAGACAGTTGGTCGGGTAGCTGATGTGGTGATAAAATTAGACATGTTTCCTAAAGTTGTGGATTACAGCAGTTGCAGGGATGAGATGCTTCAGATAGTAACCAAACCAGGAGGTCTTCTGCAACAAGAGCTTAACAACAGTACAGATTTTAAGTTGATGTGGAAAGCTAATGCAACATGTGAAGAGAAGATTCCAGGGGCCACACAGGAGCACATGGCTGCACTGAAGAGCTATGCAGATGCTAGTCCTAAATTTCATGAATTATTCAACATGAAGCTTTACAGCAAAGGCAAAAACATCACAACGTACCAAAATGAGTTTCCTTTTAAATCTCTTTACTTCCTGCTGACAGATGCCATGCAACGTTTAAGTAAAGACATGTGTCAGATGATTTATTCTGGCATAGAAAATGAAGAGCTAACAGCTGGGGATTTGGTCAGATTTGGGACTTTCTTGCCAGCAAGACTGAAGTATAGTGATGCATTAGAAGATATAGTAGATGTTAGTGGGACTGTTTTTAACATCACTTCTTGTTCTGTGTTCAACCTTGACGAAAAGTGTAAGTCAGATGAAATTGATCTGCTAATTTCCCCCATGGAATCTTTCAAGGTTAAGGAAATCAGGACATCTGTTGATAATGGAGATGAAACATATAAACAGGTCGCCTTGGTGCAACATTCTTTCAGGAGCTCCTTCGACTGCAAATCCTTTTTCAGGTAAGCAGAGGAAAGCAGTAAAAGCTTACATTTTCCATATGATTCGCTGACTTAAATTTGCTCTTTCTCTTTGTCTGAAGGTCGAGCTCCAAACCTGAGAGGTCTTCTTCTAATTTGCTTTGTTCCAGTTTAACGAAACTGATGGCTCCCTTTGTGATGGTGTACTTATACAAACTGGATCTGTAATATAAATAACTCTGTATGGTCTCAAACCATACAAATCAAAGGCAACATTCAAATTTTTTCAAATATACACTAAAAAAAAGAAATCCGTAAAAAAATGGAATTTTCTGTAAACTGTAAAAACAGAAATACACCGTAAAATATTTTTTCTGTAAAATTAGAGGATATAAGGATATATATTAAATTGTTTTACCTATTTTTCATGAAAATGTGTTGTCTCTTTCTGTAATTTTATAGTTTTTGACCATATTTCAAATATAAACTGTAAAATAACTTCTTCCCTGTAAAATTAAAATTTCCCTGGTTTTCTTGTAAATTTGCGTCCATTTTCTGTAATTTTACAGTTTTGACTATATTTAAAAAAAATACATAAAAACTGTAAAAAACAGTAAAATTGTGAAAAATTTACGTGGAAAATCTGTACATATACAGAACAGAAACATAAGAATTCTGTAAAATATTTTTTTTTACAGTGTACCCAATGTTCTCTTAAGTTTAAAAATAAAAGGAGAATTTAGAAAACATTTTTTTTTGAATGTTTTTGAATTTTAAAAGTAATCTCTTAAAATAATTTGCACTGAAATTATATTGCCAATATATATATATATATATATATANNNNTATATATATATATATTGTATAGATAAGTCATTCTATTACTTATACCAACAGAGGGCGCTATTTAAGTTACTGTTTTGTTTCAAAAATACATTGTATGTTGGAATGCGTTTATATAGAAAATGTTTCTTCTTCGTAACTAGCTCGTAATCAAATGTAGCTATTAATGCTTTATAAATGGTCTGTAAAAAGGTTAAAAAAAAGAGTTGAGACTTAAAGTTGAGTCAAAATATTCCCAGGGTGCATGTACACCAAAAGTTTAGCTTAATAGTTCGAAGCTGAGGTTTACTGGAAGAGGTGAAACTTTGTATAATAAAACAATTAACAAAAGCGTGTGTGTGCGCGCGCGCATGAGAGAGAGAGAGAGAGAGAGAGAGAGAGAGAGAGAGAGAGAGAGAGAACAGAAAATGATTCGCCCAAAGATGATGTTGGTTACGCTGACGCCCTCTTACACTGGCCAACGTTCATCCCTAGGCTAAACCTGTACAAAACTAAATACTACGGAATTCAACCCGACTGGACATTTATCTAGTTCAGAAAACTTGAACAATGAGCAGCCGGCGGCGACGATGCAAACGTCAGTTGATCAAGTTCACTCAGCACATTGCTCGATTGATCTCAGGAACTCTGAAATCAGGTAATCCGAAGAACTCAACATCTTTTTGAGCGTTTTTTTTCATGCGATTTAGTGCTTTGTTTGGCATGTAAAGATTGTTGTTCATGTAATTCAATAAATTCTAATTATTAATTTCGTTTTTGTTTAGTTAACATGACTTGTTTTAGGAAATTCATATTTTAAATCTATACATTTATGTAGTCAGATTTTATTTGTTCCTATACTTACATACATTTTGGAAGAGCCTACAATATATAATTTGGGTAACATACTTTAGACTACATGTTAATAACAAAAATAAATACAGTGCTGACAGATCAGTAGCCCATGTACATTGAAACAATTGACCATAAAACCGTATAGCCTACATTTGATTTAAGATTTTTATTGACAATACATTTCTTATTTTAATCTACATTGTCTGTTAAGCATCATATAATTAAGTAAAATCTTAATAAAAGTTAATAAAATATATTAATTTATAATGTATGAATAATGTGTTTTCAAACTGTATTTACACACCAGTCAGACTGGCTTGGTCTCATACAGAAATGGAAACATGGGGCTATAGTTATTACATGGGAAAGTGGTAATATTTTGTAAATTATTGCAAGCACTGTTTTAATAGCTCTTGTATAAACCAGCAAGGACAATCAAACCTTACTGGAAGACATTAATATCAGGTTCACTTATATTCCAAGGTACGTATAGGTTTTAACCAAAAGGGGGAACTTTTATCTAATAGTTGTCTCACTGATTTCAGGGCAAGTTACTGTTACATATTACTATTTCATTCTATTTCAAATCAGTGTCAATGAGTATTTTTTTTATTCTAACAAATGAATCAATATAACAAAAAACTTTCCATCCTGACAAATAAATATTCAACTAAAAAGTGTGACAACTAGTCGTGGTCTTCCCTTTGAAATACCACCATCAAGTGCTGTATCTCCACATAAGAACATTTTTCTCCTCTCCAAAGCCGCTTGTCCTCTGCTGGGATGTGGGAGGGTTGTAACCTATCCACATTGTAGGCAGGGAAACCCTCTGGACAGATGGCCAGTCCATAATATACTGTAAGAGTGGTTAGCTTTCAATAAAAAAAGGGTAACAGTTTGCTGTCAAAAGTACCCACAGCAAACTAACTATGGCAATGAATACAAAAATTCTTATTCTATAGGCTTACGTTAGAATGGCTCAATTCGAAATCAAACCTGTGACACAGGTCTGAAACCAATATCACAATATTAAAAGTATTAATAATACAGCAAGAGAACCATTTCTTAGTACTCAACTCAAACGGTTTTTGCAAGTATTTCTAGATTAAAATGTTTTTTTTATTAGAAGGCGAAAAGTTCTGAAATTGTCAATCTGCTGCATTGTAAATCACTGCACTAACTAACCCTTGACAACTTTCAGTACATTCAGATAAATTATGTTTAAAACTCTAAATTATAAATTAAAAGTACTTATATAAATGCAATTACAATATTGAAAAGGATCAACTGCTGTTTTACTGTTTCCACATGATTATAAATTAATATTTCTTTCTATGCTTTTAAAGGCAGACTATTATGGAAATGTTTAATATTTCATGTAAGTCTTTTAAATTTGCTACGGTAAGAAAGAATCATGTTTGACTCCCGTATAGGTTCGATCACTGCTGTAATATCTCAGAGATTATGTCACGTCCTGCATTCTTGGTTCTGTATTTCTAGTCATGTGGCAGGATCGGGACTGAGCCCTTAGGTTCTATGTGAGAAAGCCATGAGATGTTTTATGTTTTTGACATCTTATGTGTTTTCTCGTGTCTTGTCATTGGCCCCGCCCCTCTCGTTTCTTGTATTGCTTCCCTGCCGTGTCTAATGTTTCCCACCTGCCCTGTGTAATTATCCCTCGTTTGTCTCTCCTTTAAAATGCCCTCTTGTTTCATTGTCTTGTTGCTCGTGTATTACGTTCGATGTGTGCTATGTGCCTTATACGTGTTCTTGTACAATGCTCGTGCTTGCTGTTCTTACCCAGTCTCGTGCCCTGTTCCTGTTCCTGTTCCTGTTCCTGCTCCCCGTCTAGTGTTTGTATTCATTATTATATTATTCTTATTATTTGGACCTTGTTTTGTCTTGCCCCCTCGTGGGAAGTTTTTGTTTTATTGTATTAGCCTCAGTTTAGTTTTTTCTCCATTGTGGGTGTTTTGGTTTCTGTTTTGTGTAAATTAAAGTCTTGCTTGTTAACCTCTTCACTGCCTGCATTTGGGTTCTTTCCACACCAGTCCTTGACAGATTATTGCTGTCTTTCAATATGAATAATACAGAGACGTTTACACAACAGTGATGTATAAGCCACATCCCTGATCATACGACTGTAAATCAACCACAGGTGTGTGTTTTCCTCCATTGTTTGTAGGTCTATTCAAAACTAAGTAATTCAGTAATTAGACTGTATAGCTTATTTAGATTTTATTAAGCTTCTATTGTTACTAGGTGTAATACAATCATATCCAATAATCTTTTTCCACACCCTTTGTGCTATATATTGAAATTGCAGTACTACTCATTAATAGTCTACACTTTGTGGATGAGAGTTCTAACTAATTTCATCTTTCCCTTGCCTATGCTTAATATCCTTGTGGGACTAAATATAATTACACACTCCATCATTCCATAGCCCACCATGAGACACTGATGATCCCTTAATAAAGCCATAAATTAAGCATTGCAGACACCAGTATCTTTTTCAGGTAATTTTATATGCCACATTTCATCTGGCTTTAAGTTTCATTTTTATGCATTGGAGACCAGGGATCTGCCTCAAGGTTCAAATATACAGACCAACCTGTCAATCGGGATAAATTGTTTGTTACAGAAAAGCAAATGTATCTGGATGCTTTTGAAATATTAGGTTTTTCATTCTACCAAATTAAATCTAAAACCCACGGGAACAAATACTTGACATTCCTACATTTTATATTCCTCCATTTAAACTCAATGGAGTTTCCTTTTGTTTCCCTCAAAAGCATCATAAGCCATGAATAGCTATTAAAACAGCACGCATTCATAAAATGGAGACTGTTGCTCAAAACCGTGACACTGCTTACAGCACACTGTGCATGGTCTGTAGAAAAGTTAATATTGTATTCTCCTCAGACCCAAAATAGAGGGAAATACCATATTCTGCTGTGAGCCTTTAATAGGAAATCTCACTGTTAGAACTTTAAATCTAAATTTTTTACACGTAAAAGATATTCTTTAATGCAACTTCATTTTACCAATCACGTGTAATGCACAATCCAGAACACAATCTGTCAGATCTGTCTGGAAAAACATAAAAAGCATTTTACACATACAGGAAAATACGGTGGTACTTAAAAAACTTGCAGAGTGGCCTTCTCTTGCTATTATTTTTAGTACGTTCAGTTGGTTTCTGTCAGAAAAGGAATTATATTCAACACATGTTGTGAGTGAAAAGCATTCACCATAAGAAAAGGATGACAATTATATAAAACATCCCCAGTAGATTCAACTTATACTTTGTTCGTGTAAAGTTTAGATCTGAAGCAAATCTCCGTTTTGTATTTCTTCCGAAACTATTGGTAAAAAAAGAGTATAACATTTATTACGCGATTTTGAATAAGCACTACACACACACACACACACGCACGCACACACACAGGCCTACTTACCTATGGTTCTTCTTCCACAGCCTGGGGTTTGCGGGTTTGTGCTGTTAAATCGTTGTATCGAACCAGTTGATAAAATTAAAAAATGTGTAATCAGTGTATCATTTTTACTAGTGCTATGGCATATATAAATATATAACATAAGTAGATACACATACCGCCTGCTTGGTTTAGGTCACTAATTTCTTCTACAATCCAAGAATATCTGGGGTCGTTCAAAGCACCTGTATCGTTACACAACCTGTTTAAACAACGCACCGCTACCATGATAAACTTACACATACTGTTTTTTGTTTTGTATTTGTTTTAAAGAGAAATCGAAAATCACTTACAGTTAAGATAGCTTGCCATTTTAGAAATATGTTTTTTTTTTCAAACACCCAAGAGATGAATGCTGTTCTTCCGCAACGCAGTCCGTTCGTCTTGACCAGAGGTTTTCGTAGCGAATGAAACAACAGTTTCAAACTTATAAAGACACATAGGCCTAATGTAAAAAAGGAGGTGTTGCAATTAACATATTCAAAAAACACCCCGCCGCCGTTGTGACGCCTGAACCCCCCCAGGATGTGTGGAAGATGTATGAGAGAACACATTAATCGATCTTGACTGTTTTTGAAAAGTGCGTTAAACAGTTTTGTGTTTTAAAAACGAGGTTTAGTACTAAACTATGTGATGGCACTATCTTGAGATATCATCTGAAACTAAAATATTTTTGTAGAATGAATTAATATTACTATGATAATATTTACTATATTTACTTAGGTTTTTAAAAAGTTTAACACTAATCCTTGTGTTTAATAGGCGTAATAAACATCCTTTGTCTGATCGATGTCTCTAACATGTACATACTACTCCGCTAAGATATTTTTAGAATATGCAATGGGTTTTATATCGACTAACCACAGTATAACCATGATACAGTAATTAACGTATACATTTTATTGATTAAAAGGTTTTTGAAGTTTTGTAGATTCACAGGGTAAGGGGCTTTTTGTTTTTATCCTTATTTCATTTTTAAAGTTTAAAACTAACCCATTGTTTAACACCTGTAATAAACAAAAATGGACAGCCAGTCTACTAAACTGTCTCTACCAAACTGCAAAGGCCATTATCATATTGCTGTTACACAACATCGTAGACCCCAGACATCCTCTTAGAAAGAAGACAATCAGACATATGGGGCATCAAGGAACTACTTGCTTTTAATCAAATACAAATGACTGACGTTTCAGGAATAAGTTCTCAACAGATGGTTGTCAGACACATCGGCATCTCACCATGCGTTAAGTCAATACATAGTGAAAAACACTTTTGTTAAAATGAACCATCCCCATAACTCTTAAACATTACAACCATTTGACTTTAATATATGGAAACACCCATCCATACAGAAGGGGTTCATGACGTGGTAAAACCATAAATGAAACTCTTATTCACTAAAACTTTGTCAGAGCATTTCTGCTATATGTCTAATTTGTGAAAGACGGTTGTGTTTGTAAATTAGAGAGAGATAAAATAATATGTATGTGGGTTTTTTCTTCTAAGAGTGTGCTGTTTCCTTTGCTTTTATCATGCAAATGAGTGAATTGAGACTTGAGGTCTGCAATCTTATATCAAAGTGTGTGAGGTTTTCTTCTAAGAGTAAAGCTGGCTCCATGTTTAAGATTTTTATCTGACAAAATGATTATTGTGTTTGGGTCAGTATTTTATCATTGTGGTATGAAACAACATTTGATTCAAAGACATACCCTGATATGTTCTTTGACGGATAAAGTTTAACCATATGTTGTTAAACTATAGTAAAATCAAACACACCTTTTTGATTAGGGAGTGATGAGGGGGGGTGTAGGTAGTTAGCCTCACTGAAGGAAGGGTTGGGGCAGAGGAGACCCAACAACAGTCATAAAACATAAATGTCATCAAGATTGACAGGCCATAAAGGCCTCCATTTGAGTGACTGGTTGACAGAACTTTGACAGGGGGTCATAAATCAATCAAACTTTTGACACAAGGTATATGATTATACTACTCACAGAACTAGGGAAACAGAACAAAAACGACTTGACTGAACTAGACAATAAACTTGACAATAAATTTGACTTGACTTGAACAAACTAGACTCAATGAGACTAAACTTGACTTGACACGAATAGCAAAGTTGCACAATGCAAAACAGCAAAACGAACCAGCACAAGACAGCAAACACTAGAGGTGCGTCCCAAATGTACACATTTTGTAGTAGAAATTGTTTGAGTAGTGCGTTCACATTGAAAATTCTCAAAAAAGAAGTGCACTTAAAGTACCCGGATGATGCACTTTTTCAACTGAATATATGAAGTGTGGAACTGTGGACACTTCACACACTCAACGGTCGCAGCTTCGCTTACCTAGCGGAAGGGAGGCGGGGCTATCAGATAATGCTCGAGCAAAACTCTCCTTCAGAGTGATAATGCTTCAATCTGATGATGGCTAAAGTATTGCTGGGCAAAACAGATGAAAACTACATTAATTACAATGCAGAAATTGATCTTTATTCACACGCATTGTGCCATGCGATTGACATCATTTGAGCTCGTCTGGGGACTGATATACTTCCGCTTAGTATAAAACCGTTTAGTATTCCATTTGGGACAATACTACCCTTCTAGTTGAGTGCATCGTTTAGGTGCATAGTGTATAGTATGTCATTTGGGACACAACTTAGAGCAATACTGTATATAGGGAGGAAATAATGAGGGCAACAGGTGAGGGGCATGAATCAATAACAAGATAATTAATGGGGAAATGATAGGGCGGGGTCAAGACACAAAACAGGGGAGCACATGGCAAACCAAAACAAACAATGGCCATGTGCTTCCACACAAAACATGGGACTGCCAGAATCCTGACTCAAAACTAGAAAAAGCATGATTAAGATGGTGTCAGATTATGTTAATTGTTTTTTTTCTTCGGTCAAGAATTGTAAAAAGCATTAGGCATGAAAATGTCTTATTATTAGTTATTAATATTAATATTGATCTTACATCCAAAATATGGCTAGAATATATTATTTGTATTCTCTTGTGTTTCTTGAAGTGAAATGTGGTGAGTACTGTGACTTTTTAGGATCAGTCTGTATCATCTTTAAGTGGGTCATTCTGGGAGCTGAGTTTAAGGTAGAATGCTTGAGTGTGCTGCAGGAACCTCTATTCTAGTGTGTGTGTCTTTCTACTAAAACAACTGTTGAACAAGAACATTTTGACCTAGAAATAGTCACTGAATAGTTTGAAGTATTTATAGACTGAATGGGTTTGTGTGATCAGTGTATGTTATCACATTTCACTTTACCAGTTAGCCTAAACATTTTTTTTTTTCTTCATTTACTCACCCTCGAGTATTTTGAAGAATGTAGGCAAGCAAACAATTATGGGGCACTTTTGACTACACTTAAAAATAAAGGTGCTTAAAAGGTTCTACACAGCGATGCCATAAGGCGCTTTCCGACCAGATAAAGTCCCGGAACGAGTAAAGAGGGCTGTTGTTCGTGAACTAAGTTTTCCCTTAGGCTTTTTCCACGATTGCATTCGCACCGGCAAAAGGAACTATTTAGTGACATAAGCCGGTCGACAGCAACGTCATTTAAGGGCGTCAAACAATCAAACAACAGAAGTTTGGCCAATGAACTTTTGCTTACATCACGGGTAGTTCCTATCCTGTTGGTTCACACCCTGCTGGTTTTTCTTTATGGAACCAAAAGGTTCTTCTATGGAATTGAAGAACCTTTCGAAGCACCTTTTTTTTAAGAATTTACCATTGTCATTTTTCCTATGGTAGTCGACGGTGGCCAAGAACTGTTTGGTTACAAACATTCTTCCAGATATCTTTCTCTGTGTTTTTTAGAATAAAGAAATTCATACAGATTTGGAACAACTCGAGGTTGAGTAAATGATTACCAGAATTGTTTTGGGGGGTGAACTGTCCTTTTAAGATCAAGTCAGCAGTGCCAGAAAAATCCATCTTTTCACAACTTTTAAAAATCTCAAAATCTTCTTATAGGTAATATTTTTTAAATGTTGAAAATACGTTGTCATTAATAATATAAATTGATATTTAGTATTCAGAAAGCTGTCATACATCTACATTGATAGGTCTATGATCGGACCTTCAAAATTTTTCCTTTCATTGTGTTGATTTCCTGCAAAGTTCTGTTTCTCCTAATATATACAAAAAATGATATTTAGAGGTAAGCTTCCTAAGTAGGTCTTTGTTTTGGAAAAAAAAATGTACAAACCTGTGCTTCCCTAGATCTGTAAAACTGAAGGCACCAACCTATCGAGCACTGTGCAGGACATTCTTCATGAGAAACTGGGACAGCGGAATTATGAATGCCCTAAAGGAGACACCACTCAACGTTTCTCTCTTTAGTTACCTGACCTGCTAAGGCACCGTAGTGATAAATAAAATTCACTAAAATAGGCCTGCAAACCCTGACTTTAACAAGCCTTTTGCACTATGAATGTTGACCTATACTTTTTGAATAGCTGCTAAATATAAAAATAAAATAAAAATATTTATAAAAATAAATAATTTTAAAATCTGCTAAGTAATTCAATTCAATTTTATTTATATAGAGCTTTTCACAATGTGCATTGTCCCAAAGCAGCTTTACAGGAGAAAATAAGAAAAACTGAAAAACACAAAAAAGGTCAAACACAGCACAGTGCATGGTGTTTATAGAACAAGCAAGGTTATTCTAGTAAATAATATCTAATAAATGCAGTCTCCCAGTGGTTTATTTAGCATATTTTGCATTAAGTGAATGCTTGGCGGAAAAGAGGTGTCTTTAATCTAGATTTAAATTGGGAGAGTGCGTCTGATCCTCGAATAGTATCGGGAAGGCTATTCCAGAGTTTAGGTGCTACGTATGAGAAAGCTCTACCTCCTTTGGTGGATTTAGTTATTCTAGGTGTTATCAAAAGTCTGGAGTTTTGAGATCTTAGAGAGCGTGATGGGTTGTATTGTGGTAGAAGCTCTGTTATGTAGGTAGGGGCTAAACCGTTTAAGGCTTTACAAGTGATTAAAAGAACTTTAAAAGTCAATACGATACTTAATGGGTAACCAGTGAAGGGATGATAACATTGGGGTTATGTGATCGTATTTTCTGGACCTGGTTAGAACTCTGGCAGCTGCATTCTGAACTAACTGTAGTTTGTTTATACTGTAGATGATGCAGGACAACCACTAAGTAGTGCATTACAGAAGTCTTGAGGTCACAAATGCATGAATAAGCTTGTCTGCGTCAGCAACACATAGAATATTTAGTAATTTGGCAACATTTCTAAGGTGGAAAAAGACTGTTTTTGTGACATTTGAGATGTGATTTCCAAATGACAGGTTGCTATCTAATATAACGCCGAGGTCTTTAACTGTATTTGTTGGAGTAACAGTGCAGCCTTCAATTTGCAGGTTATAATCCGAAATATTCTGCTCATGTGTCTTTGGTCCGATAAGTAATATTTCTGTTTCATTAGAATTTAAAAGAAGGAAATTACCATTCATCCAATGTTTTATATCTTTGATGCACTCTGCCACCTTGGAGAGCTGGAAGGAATCATCTGGTCTTGATGAGATATATAGCTGAGTATCATCTGCATAACAGTGGAAGTTAATTCCATTTTTTATAATAATGTTTCCAAGGGGCAGCATGTATATGGAGAATAGCAAGGGTCCTAAAACCTATTCATTGGGGTATAAGTTTGGTTTCTTGATAAGAGGCTTAATGATGGCCAGCTTAAAGGGTCCTGGCACATGGCCTAGATGAATTGATGAGTTGATAATGTTATAAATGGGCTCAATTGCAACGGGTAGTAACTCTTTTAATAATTTAGTTGGTATGGGGTCTAATAAACAAGTTGTAGGTTTAGATGTTGCAATAAGTTTAATTAAATCTTCCTGTTTTATAGTTAAAAAACACTGTAGCCTTTCTTTTGGGGCGATGGTTGGTACTAATTCATAGGACAGACTTGGAGGTTGAGTTTTTACTATTTTTCTCGTATGTTTTCGATTTTCTCTGTAGTGTATTTCGGGGAAACTATGAGTTTAACCACAGTAACATACAAATAATTAATGGTGATAAACCAACAAATATTTTATACACTTTACCTGATGCAGCAGAATTAATAATAGCGACAGACTAAATGTACTCGTCCAGCGAGCGATCAGCAGATCATATATAAACTCTAAGAAATATTACTTTCCTGGTCTTGGAAAAACAATATTCTTACTGTCAGTGGTGGAAAGTAACGAATTACAAATACTCAAATTACTGTAATTGAGTAGTTTTTTTCAGGAATTGTACTTTTTTAAGTAGTTTAAAAACAGTGTACTTTTACTTTTACTTGAGTACATTTTTAGTGCTGTATCGGTACTTTTACTGCGCTATTTTTCCTCACATTGTCGTCGCTACTTTATGTTTAATTTTCATGTCATTGGCTAAGGAGAATAATCAGTCCCGCCACGTGACACTGTCCACTCAAATCGTGCATAGAAAACTTGCGTCACACAGATTTCAAGACATCTGCCGCCAATTTAGTTTAATCATGGAGGAGGACGAACGTGTGCGGCAGGCAGTGCGCATATCAAATGGCGGTTTTGCTTGAAAGTCACTGCAGGAAAGGGACACAATACGAAGGCTCGTCCGAGATATGGAGAAATTTTGAGTTCCTGCATCACTCCGTTCGCCAACTTTCATCCAAACGGCTATATCATGAGATAAAATTGTCCATCTCTCTCCAAAGTCTCTACATCAAGTGCTCTGCCCTTATAAGTGAGTAGGGAACATAACAGTTATGCGATTGGAACGCATGCGAAGCAGTTTCGCTAACTGTGCATTACCAGTCATAATGTTGTAAATGACGTTCAGATTCTTGCACAGTTCGATCGATTCGCTTAAATAAAATGTCATTACATCGAAAGAAGCCGCAGGGATTACTTTAATGTTGCCTCTATCTGTATTTTGAACTTTTAAAGACATGAACCATGAAAAACCATGGACCACAACTCCAGGTAAAAATCTTTATTGTTCTACCTAAGAAATAATGTCACATACATCTTGCATGGCTTGAGGTTGAGTAATTGATCAGCCAGCTCCTCTACAGATATGACTGTTAATGCTAATCCAATGCAATTTAGGTTACAAATGTTTAGCATTTTTTGAATGCAGTATTTGGGGCTCTTATTTATTAATTTCTGCATTGTGGGGCCTAGTACACATGATTGAACAGTGTTGGAAGTGCATAAATGGTTTTACCTGGAAAACTGGTTATTTTGTCTGAGTTTTATCCAGTTATATGCTTTATCAGTAAGGGAAATATGTTTTGTTATAAGTAGCTATTTTCTATATAAATCTCCAAATTTGATTATCAATAATTATTCTTAATTCATTAAATAACACCGCCTAAAAAGTAACAAGTACTCTGAGTAGTTTTTGAGAAGAGTAATTTTTACTTTTACTCAATTACTTTTTTAACACCAGTACTTTTACTTGTAATTGAGTACAATTTCAGCAATGTAACAGTACTTGTACTTAAGTACAAATTTCCAGTACTCTTTCCACCTCTGCTTACTGTAGTACAGTACCACTTCAGAAATCTTAACGAAATCAAGCAGTTTAAGTGACGTTGATATGTGATAAATAAACAGAGAAATGATTCGAGCGTGGATACAAATGCGGTTTTATTTACTACACTGAATGGGAAATAAAACCAACTAACTAACAAAGACCAAACACTAACAAACAAACATAAAACGTAAAAGCAGTAAAGAATGAAAGAAATAGACAAAGCAAAGAGTGGCAGTATTAAATCAGCTATTCGCATCTGCATAAACCATCAAGGACAATCTCCTTATTTAAAAAGGGGCAAAGCTTAAGCGCAGCTATTTAGAAATAGATCAGATACTTGCATTCATGCATTGGCTTCCTGGTTGTGTGGGGACAAGTTTCTGGTGCGCGTTCAAAAAAGTTTCAGAGTCCTGATGAGTTCAAAGCGAGTGGGTGAGTCTGTCGGATTCTTTCTTAGAACCGGATTGGCTGACGAAGGTAGAACGGATTTAGCCGAAGCAAACTGCCGGAAGAAGCTGTCTCCGAGGAGAGAGACAGGTCTCGAGAGGGTGAACGAAACACGAGCGAGCAAACATGAGCGAGCACGAACACACACAAAAGAGCACAATTTCCTGCATGCCCAGATGTTTTAACCCCGGGGGCGTCACGCCCCTCCAAGGTGGGCGATCCAATGTGATGAGATGCTTTGGGCGCGAAAACATGTTTCTTTGTCCGGCACACTAACTCATTTGCATTTATGGTCGCCTGGGAGTTTGGAGCAGGAATAGTCTTTAGAATAAAATAAAGTGAGTATGGTATAAAATACATTACTGGTGCTATACACCATTTTCTAAGAAATGAAGAGGGAAACATTTAGATATGAAACATGAAAGGGTTATAATTACATTGACCTGTAGTTTGTACAAGAATGTAAATATACACAGAATACCACTAAGCACACATGCCTTTGAGGTTATAGGTGAAGGAGAATAACATGGGGACAAGCATACACTGTGGGGTGGTTGTATATAAACTTTAACCAGTCTTTTGTGGCTAAGAAAAGAGAAAGAGACATTCTTTTGGAAGAATTTGAGGCTCTCAGTCCCTGGGGGCCACATGGCTTTTCTCACTTTGGTGAACAGTCCTGTCCTCCCCCAAGAACCTCCTTTGAAGTCCAGGGGAGAGTATTGGAATCTGTCCTGGTCAGTGATGAAGGTGTTGAGATAGGGCAGTTGGACCAGACTCATTGGTGCCTGGTAGAAGCCCTGCTGAGAGGTTACTGTGTTTTACGATCTTATGATCCCGGCTGTTAAACTTTGATCCGACCAGACCCTACATCTCTGTAAAAAAAATCATCAATTCATTGCTACCAAGGTGCGGCGGAATAACCAGGTCAGGTGATGTCTGTTTATTTGTTAATTTAGCAACTGTACTAAATAAAAACCTTGGATTGTTTTTGTTAGTTTCTATGAGGTTACGGAGGTACTGAGCCTTTGCTGCTTTTAGTGCCTTTTTATAACAGTTTGCACTCTCTTTCCACGCAATTTTAAAGACCTCTAATTGGGTTTGTTTACATTTGAGCTCCGGTTTACGTGTTTCTCTTTTAAGGGCGCGAGTGGTGCTATTGTACCATGGTGCTATGTTTTTCTCATTAATCTTTTTTGACTTCATGGGTGCGACAGCTTCTAATGTATTAGAGAAAATAGTACCCACTTTGCTGGTCATGTCATCGAGCGATTCTGTATTTATTGGTATGGTTATTAAAGGAGTCAGATCTGGCAAGCTCTTTGCGAACTATCTTTAGTAGTCGAGTTAATTGTTCTACCCTGTCGATAACGAGTTAAGTGGCTGATTTCTGCAGTGCGCAATGTACATGTTATAAGATAGTGATCAGTGACATCGTCGCTTTGAGGTATAATATCTATATTGGTTAGATCGGCTCCGTGAGATATAATCAATTCTAGTGTATGATTAAATCGATGAGTGGGTTCATTGATGTGTTGTGTTACTCCAAAAGAGTCTAGTAGCTCTGTAAATGCCACTGCTAATGCATCATTAGCACTATCTACGTGGATATTAAAATCTCTGACAATTAGCCCTTTATCAACATTAACCAATAGGTCCGATAAGAAGTCTAATTTCTTTTTTAGAAAAAAAGAAATTAGAACTATTTCAGAAAATCAGTGTAGGGACCAGGGGGTCTATACACAGAGCCAATGTAAAAGAAAGCAATGGTTTTTTACTTTCGTTTGGAACAATTATGTTCAACGCAAGCACTTCAAATTATTTAAATTTATGCTCCGTTCTCTGAGTTACAGTAAGAAAGTCTCTAAAGATTGTTGAGACACCACCACCTCGAACAACCGGACGTGGCTCATGCGTAACAGTAGCTTGGTGGGGTACACTCATTTAGACCGTAATAATCATTTGGTTTAAGCCAGGTTTCGGTAAGGCAAAATATATCAAAACTGTTGCCTGTGATCATTTCATTTACAATAACTGCCTTTGAATTTAGTGATCTAATATTAAGTAGGCCGAACTTTATGAGTTGGTTTTGGTCGTTTATTACATTGTCTTCAGGTTTAATCACGATCAGATTTTTTTCTCTGAGTTTTGCCTCAATTATTATTTTGTAATATTATTTGTGGGACAGATACGGTCTCTATGCATTTGGAAGCAGTAACATTTATAACAGTTGAGTGGGAGGAACACAGACTATGGTTAAAGTTTTGACTTACCGGTGGGAGACGTAGTCTAAGTAGGCGAGAAAACAATAAAAAAAACTTTAAATAACAACAATATCACTGTGTTACACGAAGATTCAACCCTAATACCATCCCAGCAAACATGCAACATAAGGGGGACATTCAGATTATGTCTATATAGCCTAACGTCTGCAGTGTTGGGTAAGTTTCTCTGAAAAAGTAATTAATTACAAGTTACTAATTACATACTCAATAGTGTAATTAGATTACTGTGCAAATTACTCTCTCCAAAAAGTACCTAATTACTAATTTATTTCTATATCCTACATCAACCTTGATTAGAATTGATTCAAGGATAGACATGAAATGTCTTATTTAATTCATTCATTCAAATAAATAATAAATAACTACATAACTTATTCTTATTAACTGACGGATACATTAAAGCATACATTTTAAAGTTAGACTTATAATTTTGATGTCTTTCCACTATTGAATATATTACATAGTATTTAGTTCAATTACATCAGAAGTAACTGTAATTAAATTTAGGGCTGTCAACGTTAACGCGTTAACGTATGCGATTAATTTTTTCAAATTAACGCGTGAAAAATATTTAACGCAATTAACGCAGCATCCATTTGTTTTGACATTCTTTGTCTAGCGTTACATTATGTAATCACGCTCTTATTCATGTACAGGCTTTTAAACCACTTAAGCGCGATTTTAAACAGTTGCTTTGACCCGTTCAATGAAGATAGACAGCTTCTAAACTGTGGGACGTGGCAAAACGCAACGCGAGGTCCAGTCTGGTGTAAACAGTCATGGGCTGAAGGCTGCGTCGGTGAATCTCTGTCAGACAGCGCATCCATGTTAAGTTCTCTTTCGTGCTTGAATGGATAAAACCATACAAGATTATGTCAGAAAGCCCGTTTTGTCTAGCATTTTCTTAAGCAAGACTTCAAAGTGTAAAATAAAATCTTAAATGAATGCAAAGAGTTGTGAAAATGGGAGTGCGGTGACAGTCAGATCTGCGTACTGAGACAGCTCTTAAAGGGGCCACGTTCTTAAACATGCTGCTGTGACTCCTGTCACTAAAGTTAATCAAAGAACAAAACAAAAGAAGAAATCAATGTGATTTTGTAGCTTTAATGAGAATTCTTCTGCATTTAATTTATAATTTAGCATTAAAGACTGTAAAGGGTTTGAGAATTTCCTTCAATTTCTGTATATTTCATGATAGCTCTCAATTATATTGTTGAATGGCTATAATTAATGTTAAAATAATCAATTTAATAGAGACATCAGTTACAGTACTAATATCAAAATGTTTTCTTTCATTCATAAAATGACGCTGTTAAAGAAATATGTTGTTTCTACATCAATTTGAAGATTAAATGTGAAATTATTAAAATGTAAAAGTATATTTTGAAATATTATTGTTATGTGCGATTAATCGTGATTAATCACAGAAAATGTGTGATTAATCCGATTTTTTTAAAATCGATTGACAGCACTAATTAAATTAAATAAAAAATAAGAGTAATCCCTTACTTTAAGGGGAAGGAACTTTTCAAAGGAAAAGTAATTAAATTACAGTAACTAATTACTTAGTAACTAGTTACACCCAACACTGAAAGACTGTTAGTTTAAACCCACTTTTGTACATCTGCTGGACTAGGACCGTTAGACGTCTTTTGGGCGTTTTATATTTATGTCACTTGGACGTCATTCTGGCTCCTCAGTGGACATCTTTTGGACATTCAACAAAGACGTTAAATAGACGTCTTTTGGGCATGTCTGTGCTCAGTAGGATTTCATGCGAATGGAAACAAGGTGAAATGAAGTACTAGTTGCTCAATAAAGATAAATGTTTGCCCATTTCTACACATATTGCTTACTCAATTGTTCAAACAGTATGAAGTAGAGGACTACATTTCCCCAGTTCTCCAGTCGGTGGACTGACAATTAAAATAGGCTACACCTGCTCTCAAATCAGAGTTACTGGTAATACAGTGTAAAAGAAAACATGAACCTGACAAAGCAATCTGTAAATGTGTCACGATCCTGGTAGTGAGGAGAACCCAATTGCAGGCAGCCAGAGGTTTAATTGAACAAAAACACTATTTAAATACACAAACAAAAAACACACGAGGGGGTAAAACAACAAAACAGAGGGGATATACTGGAAGGCCGGCTGAGTCGCCGGCTGGAAGGCCGGCTGGATTACCGGCTGGAACGCCGGCTGGATTACCGGCTGGAACGCCGGCTGGATTACCGGCTGGAACGCCGTCTGCAGCACCGGCTGGGCTGGAGCCGGTGTCCGCGCCCCCCTCCGTTGCCGCTTCTTCTTCAGCCGAGCCACCCGTCTGGTGGTCGGCTGAAGGAAGGAGGTGAAGGGCACGGCTGGCTCGGGGTTGGAGGCCTCCAACGAGGACCCCCAAGACTCTCGCCTCCCCCGCTTGCCACCGAGGCTGGCTGGAGGCAAGGCTGCAGGAGTTGAAGAGGATGGTGTGGCAACACTCAAAACCCCGACCTGCAAGGGGCTGTCCTCAGGGATGGTCGCCAGCCCCGTGAGAGGCTCCGCCATAGACGTTCCCCTGGGCTCCTCACGATTCATCGCGAGTTGGAGCTGGTCCATGAAGCCCAGGGGTCTCAACCGGTGCATCTCTGATGGCTCGAAGGGTTCATCGAGGCAGCTGTTGAAGATAACCTTCAACTCTGCCTCGGTGAACCCCGAGTAGCGCGCGGTGGACAGGAAGTCCATGACGAAGTCCTTCACGGGGGTCCCCCTCTGGCGGAAGCCGAACAGGACGTGAGCTAGGCGGCTCCTAACTGCCCTGTTCGACTCCATACCTGCTGCCTACTGGGTTCAGAAGTGGCTTGTGTGTTCTGTCACGATCGTGGTAGTGAGGAAAACCCAATTGCAGGCAGCCAGAGGTTTAATTGAACAAAAACACTTTATTTAAATACACAAACAAAAAACCCACGAGGGGGTAAAACAACAAAAGAGAGGGGATATAATAACACAGACTAAACAGGAACACTAAACTAAATAAACAAAACTAAGACAACACTTGACAAAGATTACACTGACTAGACTTACTGTGGTTACAAAGCTTCCAAGACAAAGGAAAGACGCTACGTTTTACAAGGCATAAGAACACATCAAACGCAACACACGAGCACAGGACAATGAAACATGAGGGCATTTTAAAGGGAGACAAACAAAGGAAGATAACGAGGGGCAGGTGAGAAACATAAGACATGGCAGGGAAGCAATACAGGAAAAGAGAGGGGCGGGGCCAATGACAAGACAGAGAAGGCACATGGAGTGTCAAAAGATAAACACCCCATGGCTTTCTCACACTAAACATAAGGGATCTGTCACGATTCTGCCCCAAGACTAGAAAATCATCAACAAGAAGGGAGGACCATGACATAAATGTCACTCGCCTTTCATTATTCATCATAAAGGTAGTGTCACTGGACCTACCAGTGCCTTGGATTCTTAATAAATAAAAAAATACGGAGTGTCTATTTACACTGAGTACAAATAGCCCGCCTTGTTGGCAGAGACTATTTGCACCAGCTCCGCCCACCAATATGTGATTGGAATAGAGAAATTGTAAGAACGATGCCATTTCAAATAGCTACTCCAGTGGCGTGAGGTATAAATTCTGTATAGCTTGGCACGGGAGACCGGGATTCTAATCCACCTCTTGTTGAAAATTCTCTTTTACATTTTTCTATCATATTACAGATCATAAAGGAATTTGTTATCAATAAAATTGATTTAAGACTTAAAATTCATTTTTATTCATAAAGTTAAGGTTTAGGGTAAGGTTGGGTGTAGGGCTTTAATATCTCAATAAATTGACATCATTTGAATATTTTTTTATAAATATAATGATTTACACTCTGTTATCATTGCATAATGATTAATGCACAACAATACTTAGGTGCAAATAGTAACGGTGTCTGCCACTATTTATAAGTACCAGTAGCTACTACTACTATTTCTACTTAATACAGCTATTTTCGTTTAGTGTAAATAGCATATTGCTAAGAAATGCTGCTATTTTCACTAAACAGAACCTACTGCTATTTAAGCTTAGTGTAAATAGCATCCGTCACTATTTTCACTTAGTGCAAATAGCCGCTGCCTTAATATATAAAATAAAGGTCTTGGTGTCAGTGTCTGTTTAAGTGTGTGAATGCCTTCATGTCTATACTGAAAATAATGTTTCTTCAATGAAGAAAACAAGTTTCCCAAATAAATGACGACAGCCATGCATGTGCTATGTTGCAGATAATGAGGACGAAGAGCTGGAGAGCACGACGGAACGGTACCAACCAGAAAATCTGGAACAACTGCAGTCACAGACCCATTTTTCCAGACAAGAGTTACAGCTACTCTATAGAGGATTTAAGAATGTGAGAGTTCAGTTACACACCTGCTGTGATTAGATATTAAAAAATGATGTTCACTTTAATTGATTTTACTACCTTTGCTCTTGTTGCTGTCTCTTATTATTTCTGTCTGATCCTGTTTTTTTTCTGCTAGGAATGTCCAAGTGGAGTTGTGAATGAGGACACATTTAAAAACATCTATGCTTTGTTCTTCCCAATGGGAGGTTGGGTAACCCTTTGGTGTTTTTTTGCACCTAGATTTATATTTAGTGCCTGGAGTTATGTGCACCGCATAGAGCAGTGTGTTGCTCCTCCTTGTGGTGTGGTGTTTCACACATTATATGGATTTTTGAATGTCTTAGAAAGACTTTAACATGTTGTAAAAACGTTATATTGTAATGAAATTAAACCATTGAATGAAAACATTAAACCTTAAAGTATAGCTTTATTTGTAACAAGAAGGCTCTTATCATTAGATTTCTTAAGATCTTATGCAAAGAAATTAAGATGTCTGTCACCAACATGCTTATGTCAATTCTTTTTCAGATTCAGCAAAATATGCATATTTTCTCTTTAATGCTTTTGATAAAGATCAAAATGGCTCACTTAGTTTTGAGGTAAGCATATTCAATATTTTTGAAATAACAAATGTTAGACAAGCGCTTGTCTTTGAAAAGCATGAGATTTTGGACACATTCTGGGTTTCAGTCTATATACTGTAGATAAGGTTTAGGCAATAGATACATTTTCAGATGTTGAATATAATCAAATGTTTTGAATTGAAATTTAACATCGCACTTCTATTATGTATATGTTTTATGATTTCTTTAGGAGTTAAAGGCTTATCTCTGTTTGCAGGAGTTAGTTTGTGATCTCTCTGTTCTGTTGAGGGGCACTACTGAGGAGAAACTGAATTGGGCTTTCAATCTGTATGACATCAACAAAGATGGACACATTACTAAAGAGGTTTCAAACAAACAAATCAGATTATTAGGGATGTAACGATTCACCGTGAGCCGGTTGAAAATCGGTTATAATGAGCGACGATTCAAATCGTTTGAGGCTTGAACTGAATCGCAATACATTTTTTGGACAGCAGGGGCCGCTATTTTCACTGCAAACCTAAACGTGGATGCTGATATTTCTTAAATGCAAAAAAATCCAAGAAAAGCACAGACAGTATTAGTTTGTTTATATTAAAGAGACTTTTTCTATTATTAATTTGTTATAAAATTGCAGTTTAGTTTTGTTATTTGAAATAAAACATTATTTTATCATACAAAGAAACGTGAAGCATTTAAGAAATAATGCAAGGAACGTTGTTCATTTCTAATTGGTTTCAACTCATTTTTTCAAAATAAATCGTGAGTAAATCGTGAATAAATCGCATCGTGAGTTCAGAATCGTGAATCGCATCGCATCGTGAGCTGAGTGAATCGTTACATCCCTACAGATTATTCTTAAAATAATTATTCTTGTGTATTTTGTGTAATATGACATATAAATGTCATATTTTTTATATCTAAGGCTGTGTACCTCGTATTTTTCTTTCAGGAAATGTTTGATACATTAAAGTCTATTTATGACTTAATGGGGAAATCTATCCATCCCCGGCTTAAAGATGAGGCAGTACGGCAACACGTCAGAATGTTCTTCCAAGTAATGCTATTATACAAAAGGCATAATTGTTAAAAATCGCAAAAATACTTCATACTTTAATACTTCATCACATTTTTTTCTCCCCTCAGAAGATGGACATAAACCAGGATGGTGTAGTTACTATTGATGAATTCATTGACTGCTGCCAGAAAGTAATGATTTTTAATCTTGTTTTTATGTTTTCATTAACTGTAACAAATATGCATAATAATACCACTATTGGCTTTTTTGGTCTGTAGGATGAAAATATCATGCAGTCTCTTAAGATTTTTGACAATGCGGTCTGAACAGCAGCCAGGAATTCCACCATCAGAAATTGGATTGACTTCAGACAAGAACACTCATTGGATGTCAGTTTTGTAAAGTGATGAACAGCTATTGTGGCCCATTCTAGACTATTCAAGACTGCTCATTAATGTTTTGGATATTTATGTTGATATATTTATGAAAAACTTTAATTACTGTCATTCCCCAAAGGTCATATGTAATTTAGAACTGACTAGTGAATGTATGTACAGTATATTTGTAGAAGTTTGAAATGTTTACTTGATGCAAATAAATATGTGTTAGAACAGCAGCTGCAGATCTGTGATCTAAAATGTGTTAGATCTACATTTCAAACTGGAACTCGCTCTAGCCTTGAAATTTACCCCCTTGACTCCTTGTAGTTTCAGAAATTAGGGTCAAGTTAGACTATGACCAGAAATCCTTATAAAACAAGATTAGTCACAATGTCATGTCCCACATCTTGACAGGTTTATGAATGGCTTCTTATGTGTCCCATTTTTTTCATGGTCATGTCTTCACCATAAACCAGTTTTAATTCATAATTATCACTCATAGTAGGCTACTATAAAATCCAGCAATAAGAATGTAATACTTGCCAGTGATAGTGAAACCTATCTTTTGATCTTTTTCTTTCTTTCTTTTTAAAAGCCAGACCTAAATGAATGCCGATACATTGCAAACTTTAAATCGACGGCTCATTTCTTTATTCTGACATTTTGTGGTCCATGTATGGGATCAGTTTCATTGTATTAAACATCAATTTATGAATTCTATGTAATTATAGATGACAAATGATTTCTACAAAAAGGATGTATTTTTCTTGTGTAAAGATTTAAAAATTTTAAATTTGTGATCAAATTATGGTCTCCCCTATATTTGCTACCATTGTGACAACAAAATGATCGTTTTAATGATTTTATAATGTCTGACTGCATCAGTTTTTTTAGTTTAACCCTCAGTGTTTTCCTTATTGATTTCTGTATATCATGTAGTCACCTATCTATTTACTGTTAGTAAGTCAACATGTGTTTTAAAAGATGAACAGTTGCAATCAGATTGTTAACATATAGTAACAGAAATCTGAGTTCTCTTAGAAACAGGTCATATATGGTCATAAATAAATGTGATTAACACTGAGCTCAATTAAGTAAAAGCAGTAAATAATTAATTATTGTGACATATTCTAGTTCAAGTATTTGATATTGTGATAACTTTACCCTCAAGGAATGCCACGTTTTACAGAATATTCCTGATATAGATAAAAACTCTCTTTTTTTCATCTGCAGTTATCTGTATTGAGACATAAAGTGTAGGTCTATGCTAGATAACAATTACTAACAGGCCTAAAGTATTACTGATACAGTAATTGACCTTTAAATGTCCAGAATGTTTATAATGTTAATTTTTTTAAAAGCTGTGTTTTACTGTGAGTGTTTATAATATTTTATTGTATGAAATATTTAAAGATCAACTGTCCAGATTTAGATGAGTGTTATACATTTGGGTTGCTGTGAATCCTTGCTATTAGTTAGATATGAGTGTCATTTCTTAAACTGTCCACCAGTGGGACTCAAAGAACTACTTTATTTAACTCTTGGAAGTTTTGGGTAATTCAACCTTTTTTTTAGATTCAGGACTTTTTATTAAGAAACACATACACACAATTTCTAATTAGACTGCAAGGTAACACTTTACAATAAGGTGCTATTTGTTAACAATTATTTAATGCATTAGCTAACATGAACTATCAACGAACAATACTTCTACAGCATTTATTAATATTACTACATGTTAATTTCAGCATTTATAAATACATTATTAAAATCAAACGTTGTCACTGTTAACATTAGTTAATGCACCATGAACTAACATGAATAGCTGTATTGACATGAACTAACATTAACAAGGATTAATAAATACTGAAAAACGAAATTGTTCATTGTTAGCTAATGCATTTACTAATGTTAACTAATAGCACCTTATTGTAAAGTGTTACCCTTAAAAATTATCTTGTAGGATATTTATGATTCAAAATTTTGAAGTGAACCTCTTTACATTTAGGGGTAACAGGAAAATAAAGAAAATAACACCTATGTTGCGTCCCAATTCGCATACTATCCGTCCTATATAGTATTCGAAAATAGAATTAGTATGTCCCAAATCATAGTAAAAAGAGTGAAAAGAGTATTCCAAAGATTCCCGGATGGTCTACTACTTCCGGTAGAAATTCGAAGTGCAGAATGATGCACACTAACGGCTAATATTACCCACAACTCACCGCGAGTAGGCGGAGTTAAGTGACGCTCCACTGCATTAATAAAATTAAATAACTGTGCTTATATTTATTAATTTAATGATGCATCAGAGTTAACATTACATATGAAACAATGAATGAATAAATACTTAAATGGACAGAAGAGCTGTATTTTGATGTGTGTGCAGTTAATGGCCACAATGTTGTCTATGCAACATCATCCACTTCCGTTTCCTGTTAGTATATCACAGGCTGTGTCCGAAATCGCCCACTACACCTTCATTCACTATTCCCTACATTAGTTCACTAATATAGTCCACTTTAAGGAGCGGGTGAAAACGAGTAAGTAAATTCGGACACTCGGTGCACTGGAAATGCTGCAGGTGCCATCTTCTGCCGAGACGCAGGAATTCATTCAGCGCGAGCATCACGATAGATAGCTATCAGCTAGCCGTGAGTGTACATCGGTTGTACACTCGTTATTATGATGCATCATGGGATTGAATGAGTGCACTCAAAAATGTCTAGTATGAACTCGGACACCACTAAAAATGGATGTCCCCTCAAATAGTGCACTATATTAGGGTATAGGGGGCTATTTCGGACACAGCCCCAGTGTGTGCATATTGTTTTGCTACACACTAAAATGTATATACTTTTCCATAACAAAAACAGTACATACTTTTAGTGCATAGTATAAGTAGGCGAATTGGGATGCAGCACTAATCTCTCGTATTGTTTTTTTTTCAAAATGCATTAATATATAATTTCTCCCTACTAGGCATGGGCCGAATACCGGTTTCAAGGTATACCGAGGTTTGAAAGAGTCAAAACCACAAAAATTTTCTGTGAAACCGTTTCAAAGGTATGAGCTGTGTTTAAAATAAATAATTAAGTCATGTAACGCAATGTTTGACGTTTAAGCCTAATATATAGGCTATGACAAAATTTTTTTTTTGAAAGTGTATCATTTTAAGGCTTTATTTTTACCTGACATATGTTTTATGAATGTTGGTTAAAAATAAAATGTATTTGTGTCCAGTTGAAAAGTTGTTTGTATACGCAGACATTTGAAAATAACACATTTTAGTGTTGTAATAGCAATACCGTGAAACCGTGGCACTTTTGCTAAAACGTAGCAAACCTTTGGTTGCAACCTGAGTCCACCAAAGCCTGATATGTACCCCCCCAATACACACAGGTATTTGGTACCAGCCAGCCTGACCAAGGGCAGCCTGTGGGGCGTCTGGGACCCGGATCATGGTCCCCACCTCCATCAGGGGACAGCGGTTGAAGAAATGGTCCGGGTCCCCGCAGCGCCAACAGGCTGGCCCAGGCCTCCCTGCCGCCCTGGCGGGAAATGGGGCAGGTGCCTGGCGTGGGGAGGGCAAAGCAGCAGGGGAATAGATGGCTCCGGGCGTCCTGATGATTGACCGGCCATTGCTCCCGCCTCCTCGGCCGATCCCGATCCGAGCCCTCCTCGTCCTCGAGGTGGGACTCTCAGCGGTCCCGGCGGTCGAGTCCTGGGAGCAGAAACCGGTCTGGTCTGCGGTGGTAAGGAGAGAGACGCCGCTGCTAAGGGCTCACCGACCCCGAGGCACGCGGCCATATGGTTTAGATGGCCGAGTCCAGCGACGTCGGCCGGTGGCACTGGACCCACCCCGCCGTCTTCCGGGCTAGGCAAGTTGTAAATTTCTCCAGGACCACCCGGTAGATGATCTTCTCGACGTCGCCTCCCTCAGCCATCAGCCATCTGTGGCAGGAGTCCCGGAGCTGTTTAGCCGAGACGTAGGGTCGGCCGGTTTCTGCCAACCCCAGCGACCGAAATCGCTGACGATGCTCCTCGGGGCTCCGGCCGACCCTTTGCAGGATGGCTTGCCTCAGCTTGTCGTAGACCAGGAGGTTCTGGGGAGGCAGTTGTTGGGCCGTTACCTGTGCTTCTCCGGATAGCAGCGGTACCAGGCGCATGGCCCACTGGTCCCTCGGCCACCCGCTCGTCTCTGCTGCCATCTCATACAGATCCAGGAAGGCCTCGGGATCGTCCTGTGGGCCCATCTTAGTTAGCAACAGGTGGGTGGGCGGCGCTGCCATGGTGCGGCCTCCAGTCTGAACCTCCTGATCCACCCAGCTCCGGAACGTCTCGCGGTCCTCTTGCTGCACCTGGAGGATGGCCTGGAATCGCCCCTTCTGGTCACTCCTTAGCTGCAGCAGGGCCTGATGTTGCTCTCGGTCGAGCGATGAAATTACGTCCGCAAATGGCGTTGCCGACGGAGTCTGCATAATGACCGCGGCGTTCCTTCTTCCTTCCTCCCGGGTTTCGGCACCACTGTAATAAGTTTCACTATAACAGGATGGAAGAGGCCAGGGTCGGGTTGACTACTACTGGCTGATTTATTCGTCTACTTTCCGTCTCACACGACGTTGCGCTATCCGCGCTCACACACACAGTCAAAAATAATAATCACAGTCTTTTAACTGAAGAATCTTGCAGTCCTCTCGAAGGCCATCTTGAACGCCAGTAGTAGTCCTTTGTCTCTCTCCTCTTGTGCTCTGCTTCCCCGCTATGGGATTCCTTTTGTGCCAATAAGAATGAACGCAAACTTTTAAAAACCGAACAAAAATATACAATGAGAAAGAAAATAAACACTTTGATAATGAAAACAATAAACTCAATTGCAAGAAAGTGACATGATTTTCAAATAAACTGCTATTTTTCTTAACAATTTTCTAAGTTTCGTTTTTGCAAATAATAGTTTTGAATTCGCTGCTAGATTTTTCATTTTAATTTTTAAATTTTAAGTTTTTTCATTTCATTTTAATTTGTAAAACAAATTAATTTTTCATTTTCATTTTTCATTTCATAGTATCGACTTCCTTGTCAGGGAGCTGTCAATCAAAAACTCACTAGCCAATCAGCGTAAAGCGGTCATAAGTCCTCCCTACACGTGAGATTTGTGCCAGAAAGGCGAACCAAAAGTTGAGAAGCGTAAACGAAAACTCGGAAAGCGCAAATGAAAAATCTAGCAGCGAATTCAAAACTATTATTTGCAAAAACGAAACTTAGAAAATTGTTAAGAAAAATAGCAGTTTATTTGAAAATCATGTCACTTTCTTGCAATTGAGTTTATTGTTTTCATTATCAAAGTGTTTATTTTCTTTCTCATTGTATATTTTTGTTCGGTTTTTAAAAGTTTGCGTTCATTCTTATTGGCACAAAAGGAATCCCATACCCCGCCGGCTTTATGCTTACCCATGGCAATTACTGGAATGGGAGACAGGTGTTTGTTATTTGCGCTCGCCCCATTTACTCACCGCTTGTCTCCCAGCGCTCTCTCCCGCTGCAGACCTCGCTGAACCACAATATATTTTGTGTGCTTATCAATGATCACATACAGAAGAACATAGGCAGAACAAATGTAGGGTCCATTTTGTTGATAAACTCCCTGAACCCTTCATCCTCAACCAGGATGAATGGCTGAAAATCCGTGTCAAGAACGGTGGACAAGAAGGACCCAGGTGCAGATGGCGTAAATGCACAAAAATACTTTAATTAAATAATAAACCCACGAGGTGGGAAAACGACAAGAGAAAACAATACAAACAGAAAACTTCCCACTTGGGGCAAAACAAGAAAGACTAGGTAACAAAAGATATAATCCAAAATGATATAATCCATAACTCGATCAGAAAAAGACAGATACACGATCTATGATGAGGGAATACTGGACGTGGATGAACGAACACAAACACAATGAACCGCACAGAACAAGAGACGGGAGGCACTTAAATAGGGACAAAAACCAAGGGCAATAATGCAGGGCAGGTGGCAGGAATTAACACCAAGGAAAACTAACGGGAAGATACAAGGGGCAGGTGAGGGGAATGAAACACTAATGGGATGCTAAACGGAGAAACAAGGGGGCGGGACCAAGGACGAGAACGGAAGACACGCGGTGCAACGTCAAAACAAAGGACACGTGTCTCCACACATAACATAACAATATAGAACACGTGTTACTGTCACGACCCTGTCCACAGAATCTAGGAAACTACTGACAGGAAGGACAGGATCATGACAGTACTCCCGCCCCAAGGGCCGATCCCCGGTGGCCCGAGGGAGAAAATTCAGCGGGCGAAGACTGACAGACACGAGGATAAGACCCACACACACAACACAGCACAAACTAGGGGGAACACCGAGGAAAGAATAAAGGGGTTGAGATGGGTCAATAGGAATAATATAAATGGGAGGGGGGGGCGGGGGAATGGGCTGGGCAGGGGCTCACTTCCTAGAGCGAGGTGGTGTGGGAGAGGCAGAGCAGGAAGGCTTGGGCATGGCCGGTGAAGACTAAGGAAATGCCGGCTGGGAGAATCCCGGCTGGACTGCCGGCTGGACAGCCATTTTAAGAAAATGTAATATTGTGTATTTTAAATCCTTGTTGCATGGGCCGATGTGTGGGGTATTCAATTCAATTCAATTTTATTTATATAGCGCTTTTCACAATGTGCATTGTTCCAAAGCAGCTTTACAGGAGCAAATAAGAAAAACACAGAAACGTAAAACACAGCACAGTGCATGGTGTTTATAGACCAAGCAAGATCATTATAATAAATAATATCTAATAAATAAATGAATAAATAAATAAATGCAGTCTCCCGGTGAGCAAGCCAACACTGCACTGCTGTAGCGAGGAACCAAAACTCCAATGATGAATAAATGGAGAGAAAAAAAAAACGCGGGAGAAACCAGGCTCATCAGGGAAGGCCAGATCTCCTCTGACGTGTCATAGCTGCACTCAGTGACTCCGACCAAAGCCACCGAGCAACGTCCACGAAGAACAGGGAGAGCCCACGAGCCGCGACCCAGGAAGCCCCACCCGCCGAAACCGTGCAGGTCCAACCCGGTCCCATTCCGCGATCAACAACAGACAACAACCAGGGAAAAATAGTAATGGCATAATTAACTTTATTCCTCTGTTGTCCGACATCGACCACAAAACAAGACCAACCAGACCAGACCCACAGAGTCCCAACAATGAAACGCCCCGAACCACAACCAACAAGCACCCCCACTCCCTACAAACACCCACCCAGCAACCTCCAATCAAAGTCACTGAGTGCAGCTATAACTTCAAACTGCTGTCATGTGATGTAAGTTTAGCATTAAATACCAAGTATTGTAAATTTAGCATTAATGTGACAAGTAGTCCGTCTTTGCTCACGGTTGGGGATGGAATTGTCTGAGCTGGGCCGGTCAGATGGTCGCCTTTTTCTTGGGTGGTGATGGAATTGCCTTGGATGGAGCTGGGATGGTCAATCAGTCCGCAGGCTCTCGCAGGAGGATGGCACGGGATTTTCCGATGTAGCTGGCGTAATCTCTAGTTGGGGATGGGCATATGACGTTCATCTGGGTCTGGCGGAATCTCTCCCTACCTCGGGATGGGCATCCCGAGGCGAGGGCAGAAAGAGAATAATTAGCGTAGCTGCTGTTCATTAGCAATGTATTAGTGAATGCTTGGCTGAAAAGATGTGTCTTTAATCTAGATTTAAATTGGGAGAGTGTGTCTGACCCTCGAATAGTATCGGGGAGGCTATTCCAGAGTTTAGGTGCTACGTATGAGAAAGCTCTACCCCCTTTGGTGGATTTAGTCATTCTAGGTGTTATCAAAAGTCTGGAGTTTTGAGATCTTAGAGAGCGTGATGGGTTGTAGTGTGGTAGAAGCTCTGTTATGTAGGTAGGTGCTAAACCGTTTAAGGCTTTATAAGTAATTAAAAGAACTTTAAAGTCAATACGATACTTAATGGGTAGCCAGTGAAGTGATGATAACATTGGGGTTATGTGATCGTATTTTCTGGACCTGGTTAGAACTCTGGCAGCTGCATTCTGAACTAACTGTAGTTTGTTTATTGATGATGCAGGACAACCACTAAGTAGTGCATTACAGTAGTCAAGCTTCTCTGCGTCAGCCACACATAAAATATTTCGCAATTTGGCAACATTTCTAAGGTGGAAGAAGGCTGTTTTTGTGACATTTGAGATGTGATTTTTAAATGACAGGTTGCTGTCTAATATAACGCCGAGGTCTTTAACTGTATTTGTTGGAGTAACAGTGCAGCCTTCAATTTGCAGGTTATAATCCGAAATATTCTGCTCACGTGTCTTTGGTCCGATAAGTAATATTTCTGTTTTATTAGAATTTAAAAGAAGGAAATTACTAGTCATCCAATGATTTATATCGTCGATGTACTCTGCCAATTTGGATAGTTGGAAGGAATCATCTGGTCTTGATGAGATATATAGCTGAGTATCATCTGCATAACAGTGGAAGCTAATTCCATGTTTTCTAATAATGTTTCCAAGGGGCAGCATGTATATGGAGAATACCACGGGTCCTAAAACCGATCCCTGATGTAATCCGTAATTTACTTGCGTTAGATTTGATGATTCCCCATTTAAATGGACAAATTGATGTCTGTCTGATAAGTACGATCTGAACCATTGTAGTGCCTGTCCCTGAATACCGGTATAATTGTGTAAGCGATCTAGAAGTATTTTATGGTCTACAGTATCGAACGCAGCACTAAGGTCAAGCAGGACTAGGAGTGAGATGTTACCTTTATCTGATGCTATAAGCAGGTCGTTTGTAGTTTTAACAAGCGCAGTTTCAATACTATGATGCGGTCTAAAGCCTGACTGGAATTTTTCGTGTATGTCATTATTTTGTAAGAAAGAGAGTGGACACTACTTTTTCTAGTATTTTAGACAGGTAAGGGAGATTTGAAATCGGTCTATAGTTTCCTAGTTCATTGGGGTCTAAGTTTGGTTTCTTGATAAGAGGCTTAATGACGCCAGTTTAAAGGGTCCTGGGACATGGCCTAGATTAATTGACGAGTTGATAATGTTATAAATGGGCTCAATTGCAACGTGTAATAACTCTTTTAATAATTTAGTTGGTATGGGGTCTAATAAGCAAGTTGTAAGTTTAGATGTTGCAATAAGTTTAATTAAATCTTCCTGTTTTATAGGTGAAAAACACTGTAGCCTTTCTTTTGGGGCGATGGTTGGTACTAATTAATAGGAAAGACTTGGAGGTTAAGTTTTTACTATTTTGTCTCGTATGTTTTCGATTTTCTCTGTAAAAAAATTCAAGAAATCATTGCTACCAAGATGTGGTGGAATACCCAGGTCAGGTGAAGTCTGTTTATTTGTTAGTTTAGCAACTGTACTAAATAAAAACCTTGGATTGTTTTTGTTAGTTTCTATGAGGTTATGGAGGTGCTCAGCCTTTGCTGCTTTTAGTGCCTTTTTATAACAGTTTGCACTCTCTTTCCACGCAATTTTAAAGACCTCTAATTGGGTTTGTTTCCATTTGCGCTCCAGTTTACGTGTTTCTCTTTTAAGGGCGCGAGTGGTGCTATTGTACCATGGTGCTATGTTTTTCTCATTAATCTTTTTTGACTTCATGGGTGCGACAGCTTCTAATGTATTAGAGAAAATAGTACCCACTTTGCTGGTCATGTCATCGAGCGATTCTGTATTTATTGGTATGGTTATTAAAGGAGTCAGATCTGGCAAGCTCTTTGCGAACTATCTTTAGTAGTCGAGTTAATTGTTCTACCCTGTCGATAACGAGTTAAGTGGCTGATTTCTGCAGTGCGCAATGTACATGTTATAAGATAGTGATCAGTGACATCGTCGCTTTGAGGTATAATATCTACAGTATATTGGTTAGATCGGCTCCGTGAGATATAATCAAGTCTAGTGTATGATTAAATCGATGAGTGGGTCCATTGATGTGTTGTGTTACTCCAAAAGAGTGTAATAGCTCTGTAAACGCCACTGCTAATGCATCGTTAGCACTATCTACGTGGATATTAAAGTCTCCGACAATTAGTAATTTATCAACGTTAACCAATAGGTCCGATAGGAAGTCCGCAAACTCTTTCAGAAAATCAGTGTAGGGACCAGGGGGTCTATACACAGTAGTCAACATACAAGAAAGCAAGGATTTTTTACTATCAATTGGAACAATTATGTTAAACGCAAGCACTTCAAATGATTTAAATTTATGCTCCGTTCTCTGAGTTACAGTAAGAAAGTCTCTAAAGATTGTTGCGACACCGCCACCTCGACCAACCGGACGTGGCTCATGCATATAACAGTAGCTTGGTGGGGAACACTCATTTAGATTATCGTAATAATCATTTGGTTTAAGCCAGGTTTCGGTAAGGCAAAGTATATCAAAACTGTTGTCTGTGATCATTTCATTTACAATAACTGCTTTTGAATTTAGTGATCTAATATTAAGTAGGCCGAACTTTATGAGTTTGTTTTGGTCGTTTATTACATTGTCCTCGGGTTTAATCACGATTAGATTTTTCTCTGAGATTTGGCTATTTTGTTATTTTGTAGTATTATTCGGGGGACAGACACAGTCTCTATGCATTTGGAAGCAGTAACATTTATAACAGAAGAGTGGGAGGAACACAGACTATGGTTAAAGTTTTGACTTACCACTGGGAGACGTAGTCAAGCGGTGCATAACGTCTTTGAGATGTTGTCAGACAGAAGTTCCGCTCCGATGCTGCTGGGGTGCAGGCCGTCAGGGCGGAAGAGCCTAGGTCGCTCCCAGAACAGATCAAAATTATCAACAAAGAGCAGCTTCTGTTCAATACACCATAACATCAACCATTTATTTAGAGCAAAGAGTCTACTGAACTTTACATTCCCTCGTCGGTAGGTAGAAAGCGGCCTGATATGATGATCCTCGCCGTGGGCGATGCGTTGCGTACCGTCTCGATCAGACTCCTGAAGTCACTCTTCAGGATCTCCGACTGCCGCATCCTGACGTCATTCACCCCCGCGTGCAGCACGACAGCTCCGACGTTAGCATCGTCCTTCAGGATCGCAGGTAACTGCACAGAGACATCAAGAACACGGGCGCCAGGAAAACAATGAGTGCGCACCTTACCTTTAGTGGAGGAAGCGCGTACGTTCCGGACGATTGAGTCTCCGATGACCACAGCGTTGCATTCCGTCTCGCAGAGGGCGGCAAAGCGGTTCCTGGTCGGGATCTCCAAGACCGGTGGCGGTGGTTGGGTCATCGCTCCAGTCCTGGCTCGCGCCTTTCGCCGTGGGTGTGCCGGTGCAGGAGTGAAGTTCATTTGGGCTGACCGTGTTCTCGAAGCCTGGGCTCTGTGCAGAGAAACACGCGGAGTAGAAGTGGAAGGAGTATTAAAATCGCGATGAAAACTTACCGTGGATTTGCGAGCGTGAGCTCGGGATGTTTCCAGCGCCGTTTTACATTCTCGCAGCCGGTGTCTGCTTCTCTAGTAGATCCTGGATCTGCTTCTCCACAGCCTCCAGTTCCGACTGAAGTGCGATCGTTTCCTCATCTGCACTCAGAGGTACAAACACATCTGAAACATTAGCCATTAGTGATGTAATAATGAGAACAGTGTGTTAAGCAGTAAGCAGGCAGGCTGGGAATGCTAACAGCCTGAGGCTAATAGCGAATGATCTGATAAAAATAAATTATCGGTGCGTTTAAGGACGATTTATGGTATGGGATATACTTAAGGATATGTTTTACCCTCGGTGAATAACAATTTAAAACACAAGTCTTAAGATATAACAAGAATAAACAATGTATTAAGAATAAGTTTGAAAAAAGTCCTTTTCCTTTTATCTAAGATTGTTCTTTTGTTTTTGTAGAGTGCTTCTGTTTTTGGCTGGATTGATCACTGTTTTCCTACCTTTATCCCTTTGAGATTTGGGTTTGTTTGTTTATTTTGTTTCTTTGTGTTTATTAATTTTGTTGTTGGCCCATGAACACATTATTAGTTTGGACTAGCAGGTCAGAGGAAATCTGCTGTGTGTAATACCGTTTATCGCCAATAGAGGGGGGAATTAGTCACTCTCAAGTAGACGTGTGGGGGTAATGAAGTGAGATTTGAGTTGTTTTGCACTTAAGTTTGGTAATTGTTTTTCTTTGAAGTGAGTTGTACGTTTTATTATTTTCTTTTGAGAGTGTCTGTACCCTCTGTATTTGACGTTATTGTATGTACCAGCTTTGGCCAAGTCCAGACTAATGTTGAACACAAAAAAGAACCAACTTAATAAATGTGTTGATTGCTTTATAGTACTGCTGGCCTAAATTTCATTCATTTGTTTGGATACCTGTGCGGGAACCCCCGCTGGGATCTCCTACCCATATAACTTGGAGTGGCATAGTCATAAATAACTGAACAGTATATACGTATATACTGTATACAGTATATATAATAGCCTGGTTACAGTCCAACTAGAGAATTCAAATGGAGCAACCAGAAGGATGTTTTTCCTACTATGGTAGTCAGTGGGGTCCAAGAACTGTTTGGTTACAAGCATTTGTCCAAATACTGTATTCAACCAAACTTTCTCTGTGTTCAACCAAACAAAATTTATACAAGTTTGGAACAACTTGAGAGTGAGTAATTACAGACAGAACTTTCATTTTTGGGTGAACTATCCCGTTAAGCACAATTAGTGAAACGCTGAAAGAAGACTATAGTGGAAGGTATGCTTATAAGAATGTGTTTCTGAATTGCGTTAAATTGTAAAAAGTTTATGTGCAGCAAGTTACTTCCAAGATCTAATGTCCAACAAACAGGATCATACAGTGGAAAAAAAACTAGCGGTGTGGCTGGATGGACTTCGTAGGAGCTGTCATGTATGCATGTGTCAACTCATATCAACCTATCAGATATCAAAGCCATTTTGTCAAGCGGAGATATTTACTTGATCAGCAGGTGTCATGTCAGCCAAGGGCCAGCCTAATAAAACTCATGTCGAAACTGCTGTCTATCAAAGATATGAGTACATGTTTTTTCCACATGACATACATGACAACTAAAGACTATATCATGTGTCATCCCTGGTTCGTAAATGCTGGATTTTAGACGTTATGCAAACATCAATTTTTTCTACAATCTGTAATATTAAACAGAATGTGAAGGTATATTTTATGCAAAAAACTACATGAAATGTATATTTGTACATGTATTTATTTTTTTCCATTCATTTCTTTTCATCTGTTTCCATGCTTGTGCATGCATGCGACATAAATGGCAATGAGATTCGGTCAGTTCTATGAGGAGGGAAAAATATGACCAACTGAGCACACAATATGGAAAACAGCCACCCCACTGTTGTGTTTGGCTTTCAGGACACAAACGCAAGTTTCACATTAAGACTCAAACAGTGAATACCATTCCTTTTAAAGAGAGCAGATGAACTGACAACTTACAGACAGTAGTCTACTGAAGGATCCCTATTGAGGAAGAAGAATTAATTCACTTCATTAATCTCACTGTATTTCGGTGAATTCATGTGATATTTTGGATCACAAAGTACATGTGAGCATAAGTATCTGGATGGGTTGTCAGCACTTCCACAATACTGGAATAAATCTGATACTAATTGTATTGATTGAAATGAAGATTAAAAATAAGAACAAAGGTTGTATTTTATTTTATTCATTTGTATCATATTAATATTTGATAGTGATGTTGAGTGTTTCTAATGCTTAACATTATGTGGTGTGTATCAAAAGGCAAACAGTTCATCGAGAGGGCTGAAAGATAAAGCCATGTCTTGATAAGGATTTACAGAATTTAAAATAACGTTTTGTTGTGTTGTTAGGTTGCAGAAGTTTCTGAATCAACTTATAAACAGAAATGGCCCGATTAGCACAGAGTACAGAATCCGTTCATAAGATTCCAGAAGCCAGCTGATTCACTTGCCTATATTAGGGCATTGTTAGGCTGTGCTTGTAAGCAATGCAACGTTACTTTGCAGTTGATGCTCTGGAATAGAATCGATTTTGCGCCAGGAGATGCTTTGAATGCTTTTTATTACTTAGTTACAGGTCTCTGTAAATACACATTGTCTAAATACGGATCCGAAAGTTTCATAAGAAAATAATTATATAGCTACAAGGACAACAATATCAAGCGGTTCTTGACACATTTCAGCAAAAATTGAAGGAATGAAGATAAAGCCAAGCTAACTTGGCAATTCTTAACAAAAGTAATGAATACTTTTATGAAACTTTTTGCTTCCACACGTTTTTCATATGCATCCTCATAAAACAGTGTTTTATGTTTCTGTGTGTTCGTGTGTGTGCTTCCTGTTTTTTTTTTTTAGATATCAGTGTTCTTGGACTGTATTGCAGATGGTCTCCTGGGCAACTCAGACACATTTTCTTATTGTGGTCACTATCAGTGTTCTTATATGACTGATATGTTATCAGGTCTGAAACCCACTTCAGGGTGAAAAAGGGCAACCGTTAAAATACCCCTAAATTGAACTCTGAAGACTCTAATCTGGATCCTTGTCAAAGCACCTGTCTCACTATTTTTGAGCCTGAGACAAAAACTTATGCAAGGAGCGAAAACAGCTCTTTTGGCCTATTTCCATTCAAAATTAATTTAAACAATCTAAAAGCAGATCTGGCAACGGCTGTTGTCTGTGTCAAATTATTGTGTTAAGATTTAAATACTGTCCTTATAAAAACATTATCAATGCTTGAAATATTTAAAACTTGCAAAAGTTGTCAATAGTAAAAAAGATCAAATTTAAGAACACATCTGATTTGCCTTGCAGTATGAACATGGCCAAAGAGTCAAGCAGACTAAAGCCTTTTCACTACGGGTGCTTTTGTTTGAGGTCACGTGCCCACCACTGTTACATCACCACAGCCCTGAGAGAACTTTAGGCAAGAATTCCTCGGCTTCAGAGGAGGACAGAAGAAGACAAGGAGGCAGAGGAGGAGAAGGAGGAGGGAGAGGTGTGGGACCTCCTGTGTGAAGTGTGTCAAGTGGAATTCAAACCCAGGGTGCTGAGCAGGCAGTGTGGTGGGGTGCTGCCTCCTTGACGGAACTGACCAGATGCAGCAGGCACCGGACAAGACATGCACGTAAGCCCCACTCCGATTCTGTTCTTCAGTGGTTCACTTTAGTCTAATTTATCTCTCTTTTCCCTTTTCTTCACCATACATCTTCTCTAAGACGTATTATTCTGCTGTTAAGTATCAATGTATAACTCAGTTGTCATGAGAAAACTTAGAAATAGACAGGAATATTTTTAAAATAAATTTTAAAATGTTACATGTATGTGTGTATACTGCATAAAAAATGAATGCATATGATTTGAGATTTTATTATTTGGCTGGTTTGTAGGGTACTTGCTTGCTTAAGCATGTCTTGACAGTTAGAGTGCCTGGACTGAAATAACCACACAAGTCTTGAACGGGGTTTTCACACTGGCCTTCAGTTTCTTTACTAGGCAATGTATACTTTTATAATGACATATCTTGGTAGCTGTTGGGTGTGGGGATCTGGTCCCTAATATGCAATTCAAGACAAGCGACTAGACGAATTGGAGATTGGTTAGTTCTGCTTTATCACTTAAATTGCTCATTATTGGTCAATAGCAGTAATAGTTGGGGATAGGAAAACCTAATACTAGACCAGCATTTGACATCTACATAAATAAAAGCATGTCACTGCAGTAGACCCCAGGCCACTGGTTTGACAGACATCAGCATGTGTCAGTAGAGATTTGTCATACTATCCCTTGGCACAAGGAACACCATCTCTCTCACTCGCTCTATTACTTTCCTACTCTTTTGCTTAACGGTCCTGTCAGCACACCACAGAGTTAGCTCTGACAGAGTTTGCAGAGATACCCACTTTTAGCCAAGCAGTTTTATGACCTCTTGCGATGCTTGTCGTCTAAAAAAGCTTTTAGTGAGTCAGGGAGCTTTGGACTGTTAGCTACTCTTACGTAAGCATAAGAAAATGAAGATAGAACTATAGCTTGTCTGGATTTAACTGTAAATTTATGCTTATTTTTCTCAGAATAATTCACAGAAAAAAATAGTTGGTTCAACTAAAAAAAGTTACCTGGTAGCCTTAAAATTAAAGTTAATTCAATTAATTAAAAACAAAACATTTTTTACAGTGTTGTCAGAGAGATAAAAACAACAGATTTTAATATATTTATTTTAATAAATTTAGAATATTAAACAATTGAATGGTTTTGATGTTAATGTATCGGATTAGTAAAATAACTAAAGATGGTTAAATTCTATTAAAGTCTATACTTTTATTAAATTTCAGCTGTTTAACAAATCTCTAAAACAAGGCTTGTGTGAAGTTTTGATGGGTCTATTCAGATATGTAGAGAACCACTGTACACTGAAAAATACAGAATTGTACTGTTTTACATAATTTTCACTCATTTTTTAAATATGGTAAAAAATGTCAAATTACAGAAGCACTGAGAAAATCAGGTGTAAAGAACATGAAAAACATTTAATTTTACTCTACAAATTTTGTTATTTTACTGTTTTTTGCGACCCCAGCTACCGGAATATTTGAATTTTTTTGTCCATTGTCCACTTATAAAATGTAGAAGTGCTCACTCTCCGTAGCAAATTAATTCAAATTTTCCAAATCTAAAAAATCATGTTTCAGACCTATTATTTTTAATATGGAGAGAATCTAGTACCAGTGAAAATTAGATGACCCATGCAAATGATAAAACTGAGTATACGATATAACCTTGTTTAATATTTCTCAGAATTCTATATGGCATCGAAGAACCTTTTGAAGCACCTTTATTTTAAGAGTGTATTTCCATATACTGTTGTTTATTGTATAAGTTGTTTATTATTTCTTCTTTTATTTCTCTCACAGGAGTAAGGGCAGTCAAAGAATCAGCTGATAGAAGTCTAAATGTAAAGAGATCACTTTGATTTTGACTGTTCCAAATGCAAGGAGGTGTTAATGTGCAAAAATCACTGACAAAGGACCAGCAAGTTAACACTTGTTAGTACTGGAACGTTGAACAAATTTCTTAGAGGAGAGCGAGACTGTAAATTGAAAAAAAAGCCAAGAAATCAGGAGTCTCTCTCAGCAACCAGTCAGTTGGAAGGAGGGGTAGCTATTTTAATTCACAGTACCAAGGCGCTGCATTGAGATTTAAGTACAACAGGGTCTCTAGCCAAGACAGAGAACTAACATTATCTGGAAACAATGGAGCATCTTCTTCAGACAAAAGGCAAAGGAGTCTTGATGTTTGCTAAGAGACGCCAAAGGATGGATGAACTTTCCGCAGAACAAGAGGAAATGAGGCTAAAGAGTATAACAGAGGATGCATTTGTAGAATCTGAAGTAGAAATTGCAAAGCCTGCTCCACAAGAGGAAGATGGCTATGATAGACAACAACACCAGTTTCAAGAACAGCCATATCAGCAACAGATTTTACCTCAGCCAAAAAATGGTTTGAATGATCTGAATTCATACCAAAGTTCGACTGATTCCAGAACCCTTGTGCCAAACAGAACCGCTAAGCCTTTCCTATCTGGTCATAATCAAGGCTCAGTATCCAGTCCCACAACTAAGAAAACTGAAAACATATTCAAAGTTCCAGTGCCTGTTCCAGTGAACACAACCCCACGGGTCTGGTCCCCAACAGCAGACATAATTGCTTCACGAGATGAACGTATCGCTATACCTGCAGTCAAGACAGGGATCCTGTCAGAAACAAAAAGGAGAGGAGCGAGCAAGTCAGACTTGAAAGAGATGCCAAAGTCTCAAAAGAAGGGTGAACCAAGGTCATTAACAGAGTCTGGTCCAGAAGAAGACTTTCTCAGTCTGGGTGCTGAAGCATGCAATTTCATGCAAGCCCCAACAATCAAGCAGAAAAATCCTCCACCTGTCTTACCCAAGCCTGTAATCAACTCCGCTCGTCCTCCCTGGTCTGCACAAGGTCGTGCCTCCCGCAGTCCCCTTCCGTTATCAAACTCGGGTACAGGTGTGGGAAACCAGGTACAGAGAGCACCTCAACAAAACCCATCACAGCCCATTAGCAAAGCTTGGACCTCATTGCCATCCCAGCCAATTTCACAGCAGGGTTGGACTCCAATCCAGACACCAGCTTTGTTTCAATCAGCACGGACTCCACCAGTCTCACCCCATGCTGGTCCCTCCCAGTCTAAAATGTCATGGACTAATTCACAAACGGTTGCAAACTCAGTTGCTTCCTGCCCACCACAGCATAGAAGCACAAACTATAATGCACCAAAGGCTTCATCAGCTTCTCCTAAAGGTTATTCATCAGATGCAGGTGCTACTGCGGGACTAATCCTCAAAGGAAAAGGAGCTGAACTGTTTGCTCGGAGACAGTCCCGGATGGAGAAATTTGTGGTGGATGATGAGACTGTACAAGCTAACAAAGCCAGATCTCCATCACCAACATTTTCAATGCCAAGCACTTGGAAATACTCTTCCAATGTTCGGGCCCCACCACCGCTGTCCTACAATCCCATTTTGTCTCCCTTTTATCCCCTCGCAGCGGTTAAACAAATCCCTTCTGAAATTAGCCCAAAAACTGAACCCAAAATAAAGGAGAAAGCCAAATCACCAGCCAAACATCTAAATGCTCTGGATGTCATGAAACATCAGCCTTACCAGCTGGATTCCTCACTCTTTACCTACAACTCCACTCCAGAGGCCATGGAAACAAGCTCTAAGTTGTCTGGCCAAGCACAGTCCCCCATATTTGAGCCTTCCATGATGCTCTCTCCCTCCCCAAACAGTTTAACCAAAAGTTTACAGCCAGTTAAGCAAAATCCATCCAAAGCTAGTGGACAGGTAAGTGTGTCATACCCCTTTACTCATCAGTCTCCATCAGTTAAGGCCACTACCGGTCCTCTTTCTGTTGCTCCTAATAACAAAGGCCAATCCAAAACCTGCCTGCCCCTTGATAGCCCTGGGGGAAATATGGTGATATCTTCTTTCCACAATAATAATGAATTTATTCCAAGATGTGCATTGCCAATGGCTCCAAGACCAAAGTTTTCGGCCAAAAAGTCAACCACTAGAGGCAAGCAATGGAAACCAGTCATTTCGCAACACTAATTGATTAGATTAAAAAAAATCATTATAAAAGACACATCTTCATACATTTTACAACAGTTCCATAGTTTACAACATACATTAATTGAATCATATATCACTTTTTAGACATGGTTCAGGTTGCACTAAAACAGTGGTCACCAACCCTGCTCCTGGAGATCGACTGTCCTGCAGACTGCAGCTCCAACCCTGCTTCAGCACACCTGTCTGTAATTATCAAGTAACCCTGAACACCTTGATTAGATAGTTCAGGTGTGTTTGATTGGGGTTAGAGCTGAAATCTTCAGGACAGTCGATCTCCAGGAGCAGGGTTGGTGACCACTGCACTAAAACATTCTTTTAACCATTACAAAGAGCATCTTCATTTAATATGTTGGCACTGTTAGACCTTGCAGGTCTTGTTTTGTCTCAGTGGGGACAGCCTGGAGATTTTCATAGGTTTCATAGTATTAGCGCACTAGAAGTGAAAGTGACCTATTTGTCAGTTATGGTGACACATACCATACCCATACCAAATATGACCTCTGCATTTAACCCATCCAGAGAGTAGTGAACACACGCACAGCAAGTCGTGAACACATGTACACCCGGAGCAGTGGGCAGCTATCACTGCAGTGCCCAGGGAGCAAGTAGGGGTAAGGTGCCTTGCTCAAGGGAAACACCAATTACACATAAGTTCTGTGTTTTGCAGAATATTGATGAACTGATTGACTGGTGTCAATATTATAGGGAAACTGTTTCTTTAGTTCACATTTGTCTTTAGTTTTAATCATTTGTATAGAAATTTCATTGTATTACTGTAGGTTTTTATGTTGCATAGTTATTTTTCTCAGCTTTTGTAGAAAAATACTTTGATAAACATTAGTATTCTTTAATAATTCTTGAATCATTTTTTAGCTTTCCAACTACAATTTTAACATTTTGTGTAAAGAAGTGAGAAGTGTCTCACTCAATGTTATGTCTGGCCATGTAAAGAATCCGTTTATTATTTTTATTTCAAATATCGGTTGCTGAGTTTTGGCCATGAGTTTCCAACCAGCATACTAGATCTCCCCCTTGTATCGAATACCTTTGCAGTTGGCCTCATAAATCAAAATGTGTCATTGATGGGGAGGAAAACTTTTACAGGTTAAACGTATTATTAATTATTAACCTTAAAAATGTATACTTTTATTTTATTGTTATTATATATTTAGCTAAATAACATAATTCCAATATGTTAAGTGAAAGGTTTTGCACTGCTTAGTAGACACCACAGAACACATACAAGTGTCACGCTAGGAGCAAATACAATTCGGAACTCTGTTACTTCTTGTTACTTTCTGTTGTCTTGTTCTTTCAAAACTATCGCACTCTTTGACCTTCCCTTAATAAATATCACTTTAAACCCTGTCTGCCTTACTGTTTTCTCTGCTCTTGCTTTTTTATATTTTACAGATGCATGAACCACAGTTCTCTTCTTACTGCTATTTTCAAGTTTCTCACAATTCTCGTTACTATGCAGTAAATAGCCAGCTGATTAATAAAAACACACTATACATGTCACATTTCCATCAAATCATCATACTACATTTTATTTAAATCAAATTGTAACAACAATTTTAAAAGTTTTGGAATCTATTTAAATTATATATTTTTAATCTAATTATTTTCTTCACGAAGGTGTCATAGTTGCTCAGGCACTGTTGTTTTTAGCCAGCCACATGGCTCCTATTAAAAATAACTCTGCATCGCCATCTTTGAATCATGCAAACACTAAGACACTACGTCTTCTAAGTAACCTGATAAGGTAAGTACTTAAATAACTCTTCTCCCAACTTGAGAACATCCCTTTTCTTTAGATACTTTTGGGAAGTTGATTCAAAACTGTGTGGCTTAGTGGGTAATGCTGTTGCCTCACAACAAGAACATTCCTGGTTTGAGTCCTGGCTGAGCCAGTGTGGAGATTGCATGTTCTCAATAGCTCTGTGGTTTCCCCAGGGTCCAAAACATGCAGATTAAATGAACTGGAATCAGTAAATTGCCCTTCGGTCTGTGAGTGCCCTGACTGGCCATCTGTCTGCCCGTGGCCTTAGATGCTGGGATGGGCTCTAGCCCACCTGTGACCCTGCAGAGGACAAGCAGGTTTGGAGGATAGATGATTCCGTGCTTGCTTTATGAACATTGATTAGTTACTGCATGTTCCACAGAAGCTCCCTTACCTTCCCAAATTAAGAGTCTTGTTTTTGTTGTCAAAAAGTTATAATGGATAGATTTTACCATTTGAAAGACACTTAGTTTGTCATCAAAATGCTGGAGGATAAATGTTCAACTGCCATTTAGACCATCTAATAATCATGTTGAAAACCGTATTTAGCATGTTTGGTCTCCAGTGTACATTTGTAACATGCACATGAGCAAATACTGTACATGTCTGTGTACATTTTTGGGGGGATATTTTTGTAGGTTTGCACAACTGCAGACACTGGAACAGACATTAATCTCATTAGGTGCAAATGAATGCTCTTCTCTCAAAAACGTATTTATTTATACATTTAATATAATATGTAATAATAATAATTTTATATGATACTGTGTCAACCAAAGGAGAATACTTAGGCTTTAGTTTTAAGTGAGAAGCACTTTTTTGTATTAAGACAAGTTTATTTATTTACTTTAAAATCAAAGTAAACTTCTTTTTAAAATCATATTTTTTACATTTCATAGAATGTGTCTCAAGAGGGCCTTAAGATTCAGATGTTGTGTTTTTTTGACACCATCCAATCTGTGAAAAAACAACCCCCATCCCACCTACATGGAACAAAAGTGTCCTCTGTCAAGGGTATTTACAGATAAAGACCAGATGAGGGCAGTCTTAACGCATATCATGAAACATATTTGTTAAATTGTGTTAAAATCTTAAATGGGATCAACAAGATTGAGAAATGGTTAGTCTCATGACTAGATTTTTGACTTGTTTATGCTGACTCTCATGTTCTTCCTTCTTTGTAGGGATTCAGCAGGAGCCGTTCTATGTCTCTCCCCCAGAAACCATTATCTGTGTCTCCATCCTCTCCCGTGTCCTCCCCCACCATAGGTGTCCATCCCGCACGTGAATTACTAAGCAGGCAATATTCATGGGTGGAACAACCCAAAACACCACTCTCTGCTTGGGAAGAATTTGCTCAAAGCCCTCTTAGTCTGGATAGGGCCAAGCTTTCTAGAACTCAAAGAAAGTCATTACCTGAAACACCAGCAGAATGGAAACAAAGGGTGTACTACGAGTCTTTCACTGATCCACAAGAGATAGTGCCAATGAAAGCTGTTAAATCCACCTCTGACACCTTTTCTTCAGTCACAAGAAAACCAATCTTATATGGACCACCTTTTCGTCCTGCACAGCCTCTGGGACCCAGCAACAGGTACAACAGAGGTAATTCTCTGCCCAGGAGTTTTAAACCATCACTTCAAACCAGCTATACACAATCACAAAGAGTCAGTTGGAAATTGTGATTGTGAAGAGTTATCAAGAATATTGCCACTGTCCTTCTGAAACCTTGTATTTCCATATTTCGTGTTTTATGTTTATGCCATGAATCATTATTAATAATCACCCTTTATGTTTGTCACTGGGTTTTGCAAATGTCTAACCATTAAAACTATTAAAAACTTTGACAACACAGTATTTAATCATTTAAAACATCAGTTTTATAATTTCCTGAAAAACTTAATTTGGACAACCAAGCTTTCGGAAGGACAGTGATATTATACACAGTCTTAAAAATAAAGTGGCTTAAATGGTTCTTCACAGTGATGCCATAGAAGAATCATTTTTGCTTCCACAGAGGAAGCATTCAGTCGAAGGTTCTTTTAAGAACCATCTCTTTCTTACTTTTTCATAATCTGAAGAACCTCAATGAACCTTTTGTGAAACAGAAAGGTTCTTCTGATGTTAATGGTTCTTTATTAAACCATTTAGATAAAAAAGTTTCTTCTTTGGCATCGTGAGTGTATAATGAAATTATTATTTTTGTCATCATTAAGGTTGCGTTATTATACTCAACCTTTTAGACATCCAATTTTAAAGCTGTTAAAATGTCTAAGCTGATCTTTTACATTCCACTTAGATAGCTTTTGAAACACATTATATAAAGTTTAGCAGGTTATTTTACACTCAATATATTTTCAGTGGTTATTGTGTTTTCTTGAAATGCTTCAGGTTTTGGCTAGTTTTCTGTCTTTTATAATGTACTTATCTTTGACATCATGTCAGTATGCAACAGTGTTTTACCTGGGCTTTTAATGTGGATTAGATCGCTCATTAAAAGGAATAGTGCTAAACATCCTGAATTATATAATATACAGTATGTTAATTTACAAATGAAGAGTTCTTTTGCAAAAACTTTTAAATTTTTCAAAAATCTTGTTATTTTATTGTGCATTCCAATAAATATCAATCAAACTGCAGTTGGTTTGTTAAAATAAATACAGAACTAACACAACATGAAAGCACAATACAAAACATGATTTGTGAAAATAAAAAGTTATCTGAAATGAACTCTTCAAATGTTAAAATCACTATCCATTATATAAAAATGTTCCTGTGACTTTACTCTGTGGTCCTGTATCTCTGATAGACCCTTTGTCTCTATGGGGGTTCAACATTTATATAAATGTTCAATATTTACTTGGTTGTATTTGAGAAGTGCTAAAGGATCTTTTGAATGTGCTAAATTGTGTTTGCAAGAATGAAGGACAGCTCTAGAACGTTATGGATTTGCACTTAACCATTTGTAGTGAATTAACAATGGACACAGGGTGGAAGCATGAAAAACACTCTAAAACTACATTACTGTACATTGTTTGCTATGCTCACAGACAAACGTCTGGCAAAACAAATTATAAATCAAATGTTTTTGAATTATTTGCAAATGAGAGGACATTCAAATTATATTCTATTGTTCCATTAAAGACTCAAAATGAATAACATTTTCAATCTGTATTATTTGAAGAGAATGCAAAATTGCGCAGTTACTTTATTTACATGTAAACTGTTCCATTTCAGTTCTGAAGTTCATCGAGCTGGACCATCCAGAGAGTTCTTAAACTAAAGTATTTCATAAAAAACATTCGCTGGTTATATTAATGTATGCTACAGCATTACTATTTAGCATAAGTTTTATACTATCAGGTCTTTTAATAACAGTCACGTGGACAAATATGAAATTTGGTGGATTTTTTCAGCCTTAAAAATATACCTCAATACTATATACAAAATGTCACAACACTTCAAGCAAAACAGGTTAATAACTCATGTTAATTTTAGAAGGTGAAACACACACAGTGAAAAGTACACAGAACACAGTTCCATTAAAGATGAATTCTTCTGCAACGCTACTTGTAAATAATGAAAGAGAAAAGGAATAATGTCAGCTGCAGTAAAGTGAGAATCCAGCCTGAGCCCTACGGAATGACAAGTTATGTAATAAGGACTTTCTTTTCCTCTTGAGGAGGAGCGTGTATGGGGGGTGTGATGGGCTGGGGGAGGGGTTAGCTCGGAAATAGAAATAGTGTGACAAAAAGTATTAATTATTAAACACAACTTTGTTTGGAATGTTTGAATGAACATATGGCATAAGAAACAGGACTGGCTGCCGTAATCCCACTTGCAGTTTCTTCTTTAAACGATAAATAGAATAATGCTGGAACGCCAGACTTTAAATGAGCTTGACATCTAGTAATGACCGGATTTTTGAACTTTTACTCTACAGACACTCACATACAGAAAATCTAATGCATACAACAACCCCAACCCCCAACCCTACCAACCATGGCCCGCATGGTATAGCATTGTGAGAGGTTTTGAGTGCTGAACACAGCTAAAATTAGCCTATTGATGTAAGCTGGCGTTCCACTAAACCCTCACACACCCCAGAACAAGTCAAGAGCAGAGTGGAAGACAAAGACAAATCAGGCCAGATCAAACTACCTTTTAGAACACACAGGTAGAATCCAAGACACACAGAGCTCCAACAGGTAAGAGACACAGACTTCCTTAAAATACTTTTTGTTGGGTGGACATGACGGACACGTTATAACAGTTTTGAGGGTTGTGGTTTGTGTTTTGTAGACAGTTCAGACAATGTGATAACAAAACATATCAAGTTGCTTTTATGATAAATGAAAGAAATCTAAGCCAACCTCCAAAAGTCAGAAACATCTCAAACCTAGAAAACTGATGATGAGTAAATATGCACATGACAACTAAAACCTCACTAACAATGAATTAGAAAATATTGTTATTATTTTTAAAATCCTTTACTGAATCTTTTACTGTACTTTGGATAAAGTCCACTTAGTTTGTAATATAAATGTACTGTCACAGTATTAACAGCATATATTCACAAAAACCCAAAGCAAATATATGTTTGATTATTCTTGTATTAAATACCTATTGAAAACCAGCCTACATCGTCGATTCAAGCATTAGAAACTGTGCTACAAAAGACAATTCAACAATGCATCTATTTGAACATTTTAATGTGCACACCAGCCACAGGATGAAATGACACAATTGTGTGGATTGTGTTACAAAAGTGTCGTTGCCTAGATCAGACCCTGGACACAATGTTCAGTCACTTCATCATCCACAAGCAATGATTTAACTACATGACACATGACATCTTGCTCAGTAAAAAGAGTTGGCTTATGTTAATGTAATTGTCACCTTTACGCTTTAAGACACTTGCCACACTTGCCAGTTTAAACTGAAAGACGTTTCTAAGCTTAGAAAGCATACATTTTGCATTTACCAGCTAAAACATTTGCATTATTTATTGTATTACTAAATTGTTAACATGCATTAGTTATCAACTTTGATATAGAGTACGAGAGATACAGTATGTGGTGAAAATTGAATGGCATAACATTGCAGTTATAATATTTGGTAAAAGCATGGAATTTACGTGAATCTCTGTCATTTATGTATTTCAGCAAGACTGGGATTTTAATTTAAAGTACAATGTCACAATTCAGCACCCTTTCAACGCGTGAGAGGAAGATGCAGGCCGCCGCACTTTGCCACGAGGTGCAGGGCGGATCCAACGGTATTACACAACCATTACCCCTCCATTAAAACCCCCTCTCCTGTTCAGCACTGCATGAATTTAAAGCACAGAGCATAGCCGCCAATCAGGCAGAGAAACGGCAACATTTAAAGAGTGGTTCAGGGCCACAGCCTCGTACCAGCCATAAATAAGCTTGTGTGCATGCTCTGCTGCTTGTAGCGGCGAATCATTCCGTCATTGTCACAGGCTATTTCTGCAGAGGCTAAAGTTGGGAGGACGGGGTAGGACAGCTGTGCTGCCTGGAGCATAAGCAAAGAAAAACAAATGTGAACGACAAAAGATCTTAACCTCTTTGAACAACAAGTTCACTGTGCATTAACATGAAGGGAATCACCCATTTAACAATATAATTTTTTAAAGTGAACATTTAACAAGTAACATTAATAGATTAATAAAAACTTGAAACTACATCAACACCAACTTTGTAGTTGAATAGCACCTACATAAGCCAGAAACTCATTTTGAGCATTTGTTTTAGGCTGTGTTAAATTACTTTCCAATAATACAAAATTGTGTGATTTTAATGCAGGTTTTACTATGGATCTCGGAAAGAAACTTTCCACTCCCAAAGACATTATGCTGGAGGAGCTCTCTCTCATGTCGAACCGAGGATCACGTCTTTTCAAGATGCGACAAAGGAGATCGGAGAAATACACGTTTGAAAGTATTCAGAATGAGGCCAATACTATGTTTAATGTAAGTACCATTTGATAAAAAGGTGAGATGGCTGGTTGGTTTGGAGCTAAACACCTTTTTTGCTATTGTTTGGTAAAACATGACATTTTGTTTGGTATAACAAAATTGTTTTGAATTCAGCTTGAATACTGTAGTAAACTGTCTCAGATATGTGATTTGACCACAAATTCATCACTTGATTATTGATGGTAAATTCTAAACATGGAGTATCTAAAGTGTTTTCGTGTCTGTGATGTCATGTAAATGTGATTTGCTTGTTTGAACGTCTGCATGATGACTTCAGAAGTAGAACCAAGCATGTGCTCAGCTGAATGAATGGCAGCCACACATGGAAGATAGCAAATGCCACGTGCCCAATGTCCTTCCAAATGTTCCTCCTTTAGGGTCAGCGCTGCCATGCTCCCTGACAGCCAACTTCATTTATCACACTGTTCAAGTGCATGAGTGGATGTGTGTGTGTGTGTGTGTCCACGTGCAGATGCTTTTTTACTATTATGTGCCAAAATGCATTTATTCAAATTAATGTTTTTGCATAAACAGAATTTTACACATTTTGTAGTCCTAAAAGTACCAGGGTCTGTAGCTTATTCTACCAATGAATAACATAAGAGTATTCTTTTACTGTTACAGTACAAATAATTACCGAACATGATTTCTTAACTTCTATAACTATAAAACAGTTACTTTTAAATATTTCTGGTAACTCCTATTATTTAGAGTATGAAAGTTGTCCCTTTTATGTTTGTTTATAGCACATTTTGTTTCTAATTAATGAAGTTTATCACATAAATATATGAACAACACTATTTTGAAAAATATTAAAATAACAATGATGTCCACTCGCATCAAATAAGGACTCTGGGCATATTAGTTTTATGCAAAATTGATCGTAGCTTGCATGATAGCCCTTTATATAGCATGAACATTGAAGAACATCTAAACAAAACAAGCAAACCAAGCAATAAAACAACAAATACAAACGAACTTCTTACACACAACAAAACACAGCATAACGTGTCCCGAGATATAGACCGTTTCAGCGGCAACAACATTAACAAACGTTATGTGGCCCAAACTTAACTTCCGGTATAGACCTCCACAAAGCATCTGTAACTGTTGAGTAGTTTCAAATTAATTTGTTACAATTAATATAGAATAAAATATTAATATTAATTAATATTAATATACACTACCATTCAAAAGTTTGGGATAACTAACTCATTCTTTTTTTCTTTTTTTTTACACATTTTAGAATAATAGTCCATGGAATAATATAGTTGTAACTGTGGGAATTATGCTGTGACTAAAAGCATTCAAAATAAATTAACTCTACATTCTACACTTTAAAAAATAAAGGTGCTTAAATAAAAGGTTCTGCACAGCGATGCCATACAAGAACCATTTTTACCATTTCCACAAAGAACCCTTCATCAAAGGTTCTTTAAAAAACCATCTCTTTCTTACTTTTTTATAATCTGAAGAACCTTTTTTTCACCACAAAGAACCTTTTGTGAAACAGAAAGGTTATTCAGATGTTAACGGTTCTTTATGGAACCAAAAGGTTCTTCTATGGCATCGAAGAACCTTTTGAAGCACCTTTTTTAAGAGTGTATTTTAGCACCTTCAAAGCAGTCACCCATTGATTTTTTAATAAAATGTTTGTTTTCTTGAAATAAATTATTATGTTGGCAAAATTATATTTTTGTCCAGTAATTTCAAACATTAAAACATACACCTTCAGATTAAAACATTTTAATAGCACGAGAAACATTTTTGTCAAGACTGATCCCAAACTTTTGACCGGTAGTGTATATTAAATAGAAAATAAATTGTTATATTATAACAAAACACAGATCAGAAGTTAACTTCTATGAGGCGCGTGCGTCCGATGAAACTGTCTATATAATGTCTAGACAACTGCAGTGACACAGTTTCCATATACTGATTAAGGACAAATTAAGGCCCCCTAACAACACAACTCAACAACGTACAAAAAGGCAAGACAAAAAGATAAAATCAGTGGAAAATTATGGATAAAAATAAACAAACTATTTAATAGTAAAAAGTATTTTACACACATTTTTGAATGTTACAGGCTTTTTCATCCAACAGGATGGAATATTAAGTGAGAATAACTGAGAATATTAACTAAATCAACCAATATCTCAAAACGTGCTGTAATTCACAAAATCGGTTGCTAGTATTCAGTATTGTTTGTGTTTTGCCACCAAAAATGATTTTACTTCCTAAAAAATTATGTTTTTTAGAAAATCTGACTGATACTGAAGAAAAAGTATACATGTGAAAAGAAAAATTCTCTCATAATTCATAATCTGGGTTGCAGCCCACATCTTTACAAAAATTGTTAAGTGTGCTAAAACCTGCCCTCCATCAAAATTTGCATACTATCCGTCCTAAATAGTATTCAAAAATTTGATTAGTATTTCCCTATTCAAAAATTCTATTAGTATGTCCCAAATCATAGTATGAAATGAGTGTGAGTATCGATAAAGTTCCCGGATGGTCTACTGTTTTTGGTGAAAATTCGAAGTGTAGATCAATGCAAGCTCAAACGGCTGATATAAATTGTTTGCAATCACGTGGTTTTGATGACGCGCAAAGTGCCGATTGGATGGCAGCAATTGATTTTCTCCATAGGAATTCACTATCACAAACTCAAAAGATCTATATGTTTAACGACCTAAACAACGACCAGGGAAGCCCAAATTTCTGTCTACTCTTACTTGTATTAAACACTATAGCTTCTGTTAAAAGAACGAGGCATTATTAAACGGATAAAATGATAATTCTTGCGTTAAGCAAGTCCATTAAAGAAGTCCATTAAAATTAAACAGCTTAAAGGGATACTTCACCCAAAACATGAGAAAGATATTTGGAAGAATGCGTATAACCAGACATATTTTGCATTCTTCGAAATATCTTTCTCTGTGTTCATCAGAACAAAGAAATGTATGCAGATTTGGAACAACTCGAAGACTCATATTGTAGGCTTATAATAAAGACTTGTTCTTTTAACAACAGCTAGTGTTTATTACAAGGTTTGACAGAAATTTTAGCTCACCCAGTCGTTGCTTGGTAATGCTGGGGCCACACCAAAAGATAATCGGGCTGATTTCTCCCCTTCCGACAGTCGGCAGGGGCAGATTAAGGTGGTCAGGGGGCCCCTAGGCTGCTCTTTGGGTGAGGCCCCCCTTATGAAAATGGCATGAAAAGCCGCTAATGTAAAAGCTGTCACGCGAACTCAGGTGCGTACCAGGGTACCAAACCCTGCGCATGCGCTTTTGCCGATTACAATGTATTCATTAAAACACGTGTAAGAAATGACAGCGTTGGTAATTTACCTTGGATTTGAGCAAGAGTGAGCCAGCATTGTTTTGCGCATTGCGAGTGGAATCAGAGCGGAAAATGAATGGTAATACGATGTTTCCAGATTTAAAAATAGTCCTGATAAATAGTCTGCTTGCAAGCAGCCGAAAGCTCTGTAAGCGAACATACAGCAAAACCAAGTGTTGTTTACTCTGCGCTGCGCAATATTGCATCAAGTCATTAAAAACACAATAAATTGACCGTGTTCTGTTTACTATCATGTGTCATGACGTAAAAGGAATGCAAATGCACCAAGGTTTGATAGAATCAAGCTGAGACACAAACTAACGCTGCGAGGGGCGTCAGAACAATCGCACTCGGATATACACACATCAAATACTACAGTGTTTCCTCTACATTTCGGGTTACTTTGCAACGGCAAACACCACAAGAGCGCAAGCTCCAGTTTTATACAAGTATACGCGAAATATAAATGGCCCCTAATAACGCCTCGGTGGATCTTTACTGAGACACAGACCACTGTGCATTACATAAACTGTGTATAAAACAAAGCCATAATTAAAAAACAACCAGTATAATATGCGTTTCATTGTGTTATTATAATTCCCGATTACATGATGAGCTAACTTCTGCAACAGCTAAGGATCCCGCTGCAGTTGTTTCAACCGCAGCACCGATGTTAGCCAATGCGAGCTGCCAGTCCTCCTGATGCTATCTTAGTCACGTTGTTCTTTTAACCTTTTGTATTTTCCATTTTTGTGCTCCACTATTGTACTTTCTTACAGACATCTGGTACGAGTAATCTGGTAACATTTACTGTAACTCCGGAACTGTTCATTTACCTGGTCGACAGTGACTTTCTGGCTCTTTAAAACAACTTTTGGCGTCTTTCAATATGCGGTTCATTTGGCGTCTTTCAATTCATTTAAAATGTTGCATTTATAGTTAATATTGTTTTTATCCTTAAGTATGCATTGTTTATTATTAGTGTCAGTATTTTTTTTAGTTTATATCGTTTAATTTAAGGCATTATTTTATAGCATATTGTTAGAACAGTGCTTTTGTGGTTATGTTCAGCATTATTTTAATGTGTAAATGCATTTATGCCGCTTTAGAGCCGCATTAACGGTCTGTGTAAATACACATTTATGCCGCTTCAGATTCGGTTTCTGTGCCGCCTTTGCTGTGTAAAGAGGCCATAGGTTGCAGAAAAACCCGGAAGAGCTGGCCTTTATAACGACTAGAGAATTACACGGATACGGTATACAAAATAGTCATACTATTTTTGAGAAAGATTATAGAAAATCTTACCTGAAATAAAATAAACAGAGATCTGGATGAATTCGTCAGTCCAGCCTGTTCGTTTAATGACTTGTTTAGCTTAAAATGGCATATTCAAGGACGGTATTCCTTATAATACCATCATTTTGCCAGGGGCGCCACTGCACATTTTCTGAGGGGTATGCGAGATCAGTATCGGCCACCCCAATGTAGAAAACACAAAAAATACAAAATCCGCAGACGAGCTGTATATTACCTTTGGAGTCATTCTAGTTTATATTTTACATCATGTGATGGTGACAATCAGATTTGCATCTATAACAGAAGCATGAAATTAAAATTTAAATAAACACTTTTCCAACTGCTTCACAGTGTAACAACGGATACACAATTCTGAAAAGATAAATAACAATCTGAAATATGAAACAAATGAGGAAAAAGTAGTAAAAGTACATAAAGTTTATGTTCAGACATACACAATAAATTAGGGCAGAAACTAACGATTATTTTGATCATCGAATAATCGGACGATTGTTTTTTTTTATTAATCAGATAACAGGCAAAACTATTTTTTATTTGATCTTTTGCTTATAATAACTAAATAAAACCCCAAATAAGGCTATTTATTGTATTCTTGGAAAAGTGAGTTTCACTATGTAGTCTAGAATTTTGACATTTAAAACCTTTAACAAAAAAGCTTGTCAAGTTTTAAACAATAAAACTTCTTTAAATATCCCAAATAAAAGTAACAATCGATAGCCCATTAGAGATGTGCTGATGAGGAAATAAACTTATTTTGATCTTCAAAGTTATACATTTAGATTATTCCCTTTCCTTCAACAAAAAGTATTATTAACATTATTTTTTATTATCAGAATAAGACGAATAAGACGTATGACATGATATATACTCGTGTTTTATAACACAAATAAAGAAAAGGTCAAAAGGGCTCCACTTAGGCCTACTTTAAAACGAAGGCAGTTTGTGGTTCATTAATATTTAATAAAAACACAACAATGAAATGGCCTATGTTAAACATACTTTTGCTGAAACTTTATAATTTAACGTTTATTGAAAAACGAAATAAGACGGATAACAGACATTATAACACAATAAATAAAAACATCTTTGGATTCTCCCCTTGCTTTTAAATATTTTTAGTTTGTGGTTCACATTTTACGAAAACACATGATTAAAGTAAAGAAACTCACTTACATTGAACGCAGAAATTATTTTTTATTAACAAACGTTCTTTTGCGCTCTTGTCTCTGTCATCCTGTCAATCATTGAGCGGTTTCAGTGTCCACACGCAATATCTCCGGCGCTCTGTGCTGCGCGCTGTTTGCAGAAGATCCATCTGCTCGCGTTATATGAAGAACACGGATCTGACATTCAATCTTCACAGCTCCCGTCATCATATGGGGAAAATGTATCCGACGTTTAATGAAGAACCCGATAACTACCTTATGTGCGTGAGAGAGGGAGACTTAACAGCTTTAACAACCGTCTCAAACTCTCCCGAATGTAATTATAAAGCTCCTTCACAATCATAGATTTATTTCATAAGCGACAAAGATGTAGGCCTGACTTGAACTGATATTGTATGATGAACTACCTCTCAGGCTGTTAGGAAGGACACTGGAGTCAAACGCAGGGTAAGCAGATTTAATAAAAATCCCACACTCACAAAAACACAACATTAATTAAAGAGTACATTCCTCAATATTTTTAAGGGCTTATTTTGGTTTATGGAGTGTCCGACAACAAGTTTATGTACATACATGATGTAAAAATACTATTATTTCGTAATAATAAGCAGTTTTTATTACCTTACTTCTTGACTGACTCTCAAATGATTCGTTCCGCGATTCATCTGTGTAATCTCCGCCTTTCCGCCAGCGTAGTCTGATCTGATTGGTCAGATGGTGTAGTCTGCTGTGATTGGTCAGATGGTCTAGTCTGCTGTGATTGGTCAAATGGTCTAGTCTGCTGTGATTGGTCAGATGGTCTAGTCTGCTGTGATTGGTCAAATGGTCTAGTCTGCTGTGATTGGTCAAACGCGTTCAGCATCTGTCGCAAATGGACCGCCTACCTATTACTACTGTATTACGGTTTGCAGGTGGTTGGATATTAACAGTGTATAGAGAGAGATGGCGTCGATTTTACCTTACCAGTTCGAGCCCGAGTCTGACGAATCATTCTTTAATCCTTATACAGATGCCAGTAAGAAAAAGAACTGTTTTAGACACTTCTCTAGTAACAGTTAGTTATCACGGCATACAGTGTACGGTGTTCGTATCTTCAGATGTTATTATAACTATAGTACACCACGCAGTTCTTGAAATAAAGACTTTGCGAGTTAATATGGTTGAACACTTACATTAGCGCAACGAGTTTATAGCTAACGTTAGGTAAACAAACAGTAACAACCCCAAAAATAACGGTAACGTTAGCTAAACACAGACATGAGATAACGTCACACAAATTTAATTTTAAGTAAAGACAAAAATAAAGAGTCACACTTACAGGTTGTGATTCGGTGGAGCTTACAGGTCCAAATAAAGTTGGTATTGCAACATCTTTTAAGGAAAGACGTTTAATGTATCCTGCAGTAAAGGCGCCAAGATTGATGAAGCAATCTTCGGTAAAATGACGCGCGCAAAGTAAAACGTTCGGTTTATACTCCTTTGGTGTCGTTTGAAAAATAAATAGTAACCATTTTTTCCTCAGAAGTTCTTCCTTTGGTAGTGAAAATAAGACTGACTTAGTTTCACTACATAGAACACAGCTTCTCTTAGACATGATGCACACGTCACGAACGAGCTAGTACAGTGTTTGGGGAGGAGAGAGTTAAGTTTTCGCAGTCAGTAGGCGGGGATTTTTCTAGTGACGTAGGTACATTGTGGTTAAAGATTCGGACAGGTCATGGCTTGTTCGCGTGATTCAGAGTCGATTACCTTTTTTATAAGCTAATAACTTTGTTATTCGTTCACCTTCGGATTTACAACTTGGCAGATTGCTTACATTCAAACACGGCAAAATTAAACACTTCATGAAATGTATTTTTTATGATCTCGAGGAATGTACTCTTTAA
>NC_079893.1:13786653-13794430 GCF_024868665.1 Triplophysa rosa | reverse complement strand
ACTGTAAAAAAAATATTTTACTGTATTTTCAATTTAATTGTTTTAGAGTTGCTGGGGAGGTATTTGCTGTTAGCCTTGCCCAGGGTGGCCCAGCTCCAAGATTTTTACAGAACTGGTGTTACGATTTTCTGTTGAGTGGAAACCTTGAAAACATTACCAAGGAGACTGTTTATGATGTTGATATTTCACCACTAATTCAAAAGGTATTTCACATGTTTCATTCTATTGTCATATACCTTTTATAAATGCAAACAGACAAAATTTTTCTTAATTCTTTTAAGATCGAGGAAACTTCAGATTTGTCTTCATGCACTGAACAGATAGTCAGCTGTGGTTACACAGGGCCTATAAAAATAAATAACAAGGCGAATATAACAAGGTGTTATTTTATATATTCTTTTGAAAACATAATGTATTCAATCAATTATTATTACTATTTGACATACTTTTCTATCTTATAAAAGAGCAATTGCGATGCATGCTGCTGCTCGACGAACTCTAATGCTTCAGCAGCTATGTGAGGGTCTACAGCTTTACGGGTTAATTGATGTCATGAGAAAAAACAGAGAAGTGTGCCGTAGCTTATTTGTAGTTCATTGTGGTGATGATAAGGTAAAGAACTGGAATATTTTCAGTTTGCATAATTGTGGTAAAACATGTTTTTTTCTATATTGTATGCTGTTTAGATATCTTCTCCCTGGCTTATTTTTTCAGGTGGACTCTCATTACATTGTTTCCAATCTTCACCCAGAAATGAGTGAGACTGGCACTCTTAAACATGCCAAAGAGGTGCAAATCCTAAATCACTTTCAGGATTTTCTAATGGAGCTTGAAGGCAAGTTTATGTTCATTCCAGAATGTTAATGTTGTAATTTTAAAGGGATACTACACCCAAAAATGAAAATTCTGTCAGGAATTACTCCCCCCAAGTTGTTCCAAACCTGTATAAAAGTCTTTGTTCAGTTAAACACAAAGAAAGATATTTGAAAGAATGTTAGCAACTGGCATTTCTGGGACATCACTGACTACCATAGTAGAAAAAAATAAAATGGTAGGCAAAGTGCCACAGAACTGTTTGCTTGCCTACATTCTTCAAAATATCTTATTTCGTGTTCAACAGAACAAAGTATATAATATAAAATAAAATATATAATAAGTTTTCCTACTATGGTAGTCAATGATGTCCGAGAAATGCCGGTTTCTAACAATCTTCCAAATGTCTTTCTTTATGTTTAACTGAACAAAGTAATTTATACAGGGTGAGTAAGTATCCCTTTAACTTGTTTTAATAAAAAGAATATATGTTTACTGCCATAGATGAAGATAGTGTGGATGAGGAGGCACTCTCTGTCCAACAGGTGATGCAGTGGTTGACTGGTCAATCACATAGACACCTACTTCTTTCAGAGAGACAAGCTTTTAAAATCACTGTTAAATTTGACCATACGTGCACGCAGCAGATGCCGAGCCACACAATTTGCTTCCCGATTGTCAATGCATGCACCCAGACAATTACATTTCCCACTGCACATTTTTCAAATTTAAATGAATTTAAAGAGAACATGAAAGCAGCAATGAAACATGGAGCTTGCTTTAACAGAGTTTAGATGAATATAGACGAATGTACAAGCACATGTATTTTAAAGAGTACATAACTAGGGATTTTTAAGGTCCTACTTTGGTTTATGGAGTGTCCAACAACAAGTTTATGTACATAGAAGGTTTAAAAACACTATTATTTCGTAATAATACGCAGTTATTCTTACCTAACTTCTTGACTGACTCTCAAATGATTCGATCTATCTAATCCCCTCCTTTCCGCTAGCCTAGTCTGATGTGATTGGTTAGATGGTCTAGTCTGATGTGATTGGTCAGATGGTCTAGTCTGCTGTGATTGGTCTACCGTGAATGAGGCTCACGAGCTACAGGGTTTGGGGGAGAAGAGTGAAGTTTTCGCGGGCAGTCCTAGCAAAACGTAGGCGGGGACTATATGTAGTGACGACTCCCTTTTGTCCAAGCCAATAACTTTGTTATTCATTCACCTTCGGATTTACAACTTGGCAGACTGCTTACTTTCAAACACGGCAACATTTCACACTGTTTTCATGATCTCATGTTATGTACTCTTTAAATGCATTTTTTTGAAAGAATAGTGTATTTTGATGAATGTTGTTACATGTTGCAGATTAACTTCAAATGTTTAAGACTGTTCCTCTTGATAACTGCATTAAAACTGAATAGAGACTACACCTTAAATAAATTGCAAGTTCTGTCATCATTTATTCACCCTCATGTCATTCAAAATCGGTATCTGATACTTTTTGTTTTGTTGAACACAACAAGAGATACGTTTAGAGGTCTCTGTGGTTTTGTACGTGTCATCTTTTGTGTTCTGCAAGAGAAAGTCAGTCATAGCTTTTGAATGATATGAGGGTGAATAAATGATGACAGAGTGACCCATGCCTTTACCATTTATTATTTTACATGCTTTTCAAATGAATGTTTTTCAACGTATTTTCCTCAATGTTACAATATGTAAAACATGACTATCAAAACACAATGCATTCCAAATAAAAAAAAAATTTTTATTTTTTTCTTGAGTTCTTTTCAAGTAAGAAGTCAAACATGAGAGCAAAGTCTTTTGGATAATACTTGAAGCATACCTCTATATTTGGCTCCAATACTGGTGTCTGCAGCATTCCAATATGCCAGAGCTGTGGAGAAAGATTTCCTTCTGTTCTGATAGGATGGTTGTTCCAGCTCCCTATCTAACCCTTAACATTTTAAAACAGACCACATTCAGTCAACAGTACCTTCTGTAAGAAACCATAAATCCTGCCAAATATTACAATATTGAACCTAAAGAAAAATACAGACAATATTGGCAATTGTTTCACAGCTCTCTAAAATAATTGATCCTGATTGGTCAGTCACAACATTCAGGGGTCTTTTATTCCCTGATAACAACCACTAAAAGTGATAACACAGCTGTCACTGCCACAACTGTGCGGTGCCCTATAGCCATAAATTCACCTTTCACTAGTCTGTAACCACCAGCATGAGGCATTCTTAATTTGCTTTTACAACACGATCAAGTTCACCATCTGAACTTACCAGAACGTTCCCCCAACGTTAGTTTTTGGTTTCCAGAATGTTATTTTTTAGGTTCGTTTTTTGGTTCTCCAGTAAAGTTTTCTTCACAGATCGCAACTACGAATACGCGTGCTGGTGAAGATCGCACACACCCGCGCTAAAGAAATACACATGGATTTATGATAAATGGATTTATGACTGTATTTTCATTGACCTTTAGCCTATTCTCAGCTATGGATTTTGGATTTATAATATCTGGCCATTGTAACACGTTTTTCTTCATTTATTTAATTCCTTTATTGCACATGGCAGACAGCTACCAGTCCTGGCAAATTTACCATTAAAGAATGTCATGTGTAAATTGTTGACTATTTCACAAAAATGTTGACTAGTTCACAAAAAAAACAGCCTGCAACGTTCTTAGAACGTCATTTATGGGGTTTTCTGTTATTTATTTTTTGTTCCCCAAAAATAACCAAAAGGGAAACCAAAACTTACGTTAGAGAAACGTTCTGTGTTTGCTGGGAAGGTGGTTGGAAAACAGTGCAGGCCCTAGATTTTTTTAAGATCTATTTTTCAATCGAATGGTGAACACTTCTGCCTAAATGAAAAAAAATGTCTTTAAAAAAATATTTCACGTGTCATAATCTATTCATACAGTACATCCTCACAATTCATACAGGGCCATACACATGATTTCAGCAGTTCCACTGACACTGTAAATGTGACTATGTTTCTGTTTGATGCCATTTGGAAATAGTTGTGCACTATAAACAAATATGCCTACAACATATTTACTGTAATCTTTTCTACTCCAGAATATAAGTATTATTAAGTATAATTATTATAGTGTACTATAATATTCTGTAGTGGTATTCTCTAAACTATAATATAATTGAATAGTAATTACTAGTAATGTTAAAAGAACAAGAAATTGAGTTAATACTACAGTATCTTTTCATGTGCACATAATTCACACAAAACACGTGTAAGCTTTTTATTTATTGGTATTCTGTTGTTTTTAATACCAAGACAAAAAAGAATTTGAGGGCTGGAAGCTTTTGTTATGTAAGTTTGGGGTTATTTTTTCAAGCATGAAAAACGTTGTTTAAAAACCTTGCCAATAAAGATCTATAAATTCATTTGCATTTGACATTTGTTTTTAATCCAATGTTCTAAAAATTGGTTTATTATTTGTATTGTATTATTTAAAAACATGCATTTATATGAATTATGTGCAAGAAGATGGCACAACCGAAAATGTTTTTATTATTATTATTATTTACTGTTAGAAATAGAGCTCGGTTACTTTTTTTTAACAGAGCTCTGTTACGTGTATGTTTGTGTATGCGATCCAGCGTCGAAGACCTTTATTTTGAAAATAATGCAACACCCTCCCACCGGAAGCGAAACTCTCCTAATGTAGTGACGTTCATATTAGTTCGTCGTGTTTATCTTCCTCGACATGAAAGCTAAGCGTATTTACGGAAATTAAATATAGTTAATTACTCAACCTTTATTATTATCGAGTTATTCGTGTTTTTACAGTGTGTTTCTGTTATTAAACAGCCGTTTATTGGATTGTTTCGTCGGTTTTGGCCGGGCAGCAGGCCTGAGCTGAGATCCACAAATCTTGCATATCACACATTCATTCTTATATTTCTCGGGAGTTTCGTGTTTATTTCATTGTCTGATTTGTGTGGTGAAACATGGCTGTTGTCAACGAAGGAGCGCTTAAAAAGATGTTGAAGGTTTGTATCATGTTTGTGTCTTCATCTGTATACATTAACTGGGTTAAATACACTTTACATTATATTAACTTTCATTATTAGTAACTGATTGACTATACAATTCTTACAAGATCATTATTTTATCTACATTCACGTTGTTATTATGTTGATTCATATACTTGGATTATTATACATGGACTAGTGATCTGGTTTGTTTCACTTTCATTATTAGTGGTTCCTTTATTTGGTTTTGGCTGATATTTTATTAATTTGTCAGGATTGTGTTTATTTATATTCTGTTGTTTATATATTACAGCAATACAAATATAGAGATCTCACAGTCCGTGATATTACAAATGTCATCTCTCAGTACAAAGACCTCAAACCTGTCATGGATGCTTATGGTAAGAGCTGCAATTTCACATTTCTGTAAATAACATTTTTTTAATACTTTTTAAATACTTCAATACTTTTTTCAGTTTTTAATGACGGCTCATCCAGAGACCTCATGAGTCTTACTGGGACTGTACCAGTTAGTTATAGAGGTGAGTGACACATTTCCACAACAGCAGTATGTTTGCTGCACATTCTTTCTAGTTTAACAGAAACATTTTTGTTTTTTCAACAGGGAATGTGTACAATATTCCCATCTGCCTCTGGCTGTTGGACACGTATCCCTACAATCCCCCTATTTGTTTTGTGAAGCCCACCAGCGCCATGATGATCAAGACTGGCAAACACATTGACGCCAACGGCAAGATCTACCTGCCCTATCTGNCAGTAGTCTTAAATATTTTGATTATCTTTAATGAGCATCAATATGCAGAATTTGTTTCCACTGTTTTGTCTGAATGCTAGGTTATGGCAACTGCCACACTCTGCCATACGAAAACGCAGCCCATACCATGAAATCAAAGAAGTCGAGCCACAAAAAAACATGTTGTCTTCATAAGCTTTAAAGAGTATATATTACGAGATCATGTAAATTACATTTCATGCAGTGAGTAATGTTGCCGTGTGTGAATGTAAGCAGTCTGCCAAGTTGTGAATGAATAACAAAGTTATTGGCTTGGAATAAAGGGAGTCGACTCTGAATCATACAAATGAGTCGTGCCCTAGTACGATTCACGAACCGCCGCGGATTTATATCACTACATATAGTCCCCGCCTTTGTTTTGTTAGGACTGCCCGCGAAAACTTATCTCTTCTCCCCCAAACCAAAGAGTATAGATACCAAGATGCGAAACTCAATAGAACGTTCCATTGCAACACCAGCGCCCTACGAATTCCGCCATTTTGGGGTGAAATTCAACCTAAATGATAATAGATGATGACAAAAGCCTTGGCTCACTAGAAACCATGTCAGTTATAAAGATTTTCACCCCAAAATGGCGGCTGCGCTGTTTCACAAAAATCCCCAGTTTTGCCACTTGGTATCTATACTTTTTGCCCAAACACTGTAGCTCGTGAGCCTCATTCGCGGTAGACCAATCACAGCAGACTATACCATCTGACCAATCAGATCAGAGTAGACTGCCGGAAAGGAGGGGATTAGATGGATGATTCGCCAAACTAATCATTTAAGAGTCAGTCAAGAAGTAAGGTAAGAAAAACTGCATATTATAACAAAAAAAGAGTGTTTTACACCTTGTATGTACGTAAACATGTTGTTGGACACTCCATAAACCAAAATAGGGCTTTAAAAATCAAGGAATATTTACTCTTTAATCAAAATCTGAAAGTGTGCTTTCGCTCGTGCTTAGCGATTTTTCTGTGATGATGTCAGATTGATGGCTTGGGCCCCTCTACTCCAACTGTCAAATCCTGAGAAAATCACCTGTAAAGTTGTGCATCAGAGGCACTGTAGCAGGTCATTGCTAGAAGAAACAGGTTTGTTTTAACGCTCTCTATGGGCCGTTTTATAAAAGCAATAAGCCCCGCGAAGCAGTGGGTTACAAGTGCATTTTATAACAGCTAAGGTTTTAGGCACGCCCCTAGCTGTTATAAAATGCACTGTAACTCAATGCTTCTTGGGGCTTATTGCTTTAATAGATACCAAACTTGAGTAGGTATTTCCCAAAGAGCGGGCAGCAGCGAGTGAAGTTTGTAGGCGTGTTTCCAACCATTTTTGTTCGTGCTGCATCCACTCACAAAATAAAGTTTTGATATATTTACGGTATGAAATTTACAAAATATCTTCATGGAACATGATCTTTCCTTAATATCCTAATGGTTTTGGCTTATAAGAAAAATTGATGTTTTTGACCCATACAATGCATTGTTGGCTATTGCTACAAATATACCCCTGCTACTGGTTTTGTGGTCCAGGGTCACCTTTGGAAATACATTACAATACAGAAAAAAGATTATTTGAGTATTTTGGATAAACACATTGGGTTAGCTTCTGTTACATTTTTCTTTGCTGTCCCTTTTTATAGTTTGATTTCAGAGTAAATACTGTTTTCTGTATCTGCATTTTTATTTAAATTTCTTATTCAGTTATTCAGGACAACACAGTTGCCTGCCATGTGTGCCTGTTAGGACCTGAAAATTTCTAAAATCCCCCATTTCATCCTCGTCCTCAATCCCTGTTGTGCTGCAGACAGCTCTTTCCAAGCTGATACTGATAAACTGCAGCTGGCAGTAAACATCTATAATCTCATGAGCTTGAATAAAATTTAGTTGCTGTCCTTCCAAAAATTGGGATGTCACAATTTGCTGTTTTTCAGAAAATGGAAAAAAACTGTTCTTTTTAAATGATTAAATACTGCGTTTATCAAAGTTGACAAGCACTTTTCAATACTTTTTATTGGTTTGATATTTGCAAAACCAAGTGACAAATATAAAGGGAGACTAATAACAATAATTTATGTAAAAAAATCACAAAATATTGAGATACTAGGTTTCAGGTGGACACCCGCGATGTTCAAAAACGTTCCACTGATCTTAAACTT